>NW_027251517.1:0-2500 GCF_044704955.1 Pristiophorus japonicus
AGAGAGAGAGAGAGAGACAGTCTGTGTGTGAGAGAGAGAGAGAGAGAGACAGTCTGTGTGTGTGAGAGAGAGAGAGAGAGAGTGACAGTCTGTGTGAGAGAGAGAGAGAGAGAGAGAGTGACAGTCTGTGTGTGTGTGAGAGAGAGAGAGAAAGAGAGAGAGAGACAGTCTGTGTGTGTGTGTGAGAGAGAGAGAGAGAGAGAGAGACAGTCTGTGTGTGAGAGAGAGAGAGTCTGTGTGAGAGAGAGAGAGAGAGAGAGAGAGAGAGAGACAGTCTGTGTGTGTGAGAGAGAGAGAGAGAGTGACAGTTTTGTGTGAGAGAGAGAGAGTGACAGTCTGTGTGAGAGAGAGAGTGAAAGTCTGTGTGTGCGGGAGAGAGAGTGACAGTCTGTGTGTGGAGAGAGAGAGAGAGAGAGTGACAGTCTGTGTGTGAGAGAGAGAGAGAGAGAGAGAGAGTGACAGTCTGTGTATGTGAGATAGAGAGAGTGACAGTCTGTGTGTGAGAGAGAGAGAGAGAGTGACAGTCTGTGTGTGAGAGAGAGAGAGAGAGAGAGTGACAGTCTGTGTGTGAGAGAGAGAGAGAGTGACAGTCTGTGTGTGAGAGAGAGAGAGAGAGAGTGACAGTCTGTGTGTGAGAGAGAGAGAGAGAGAGAGAGTGACAGTCTGTGTGTGAGAGAGAGAGAGAGAGAGAGAGTGACAGTCTGTGTGTGAGAGAGAGAGAGAGAGAGAGTGACAGTCTGTGTGTGAGAGAGAGAGAGAGTGACAGTCTGTGTGTGAGAGAGAGAGTGACAGTCTGTGTGTGAGAGAGAGAGAGCGTGACAGTCTGTGTGTGTGAGAGAGAGAGAGAGAGAGAGAGAGAGAGTGACAGTCTGTGTGTGAGAGAGAGAGAGAGTGACAGTCTGTGTGTGAGAGAGAGAGAGAGTGACAGTCTGGTTGTGAGAGAGAGAGAGAGTGACAGTCTGTGTGTGAGAGAGAGAGAGAGAGAGAGAGAGAGAGCGACAGTCTGTGTGTGAGAGAGAGAGAGAGTGACAGTCTGTGTGTGTGAGAGAGAGAGAGAGAGAGAGAGTGACAGTCTGTGTGTGAGAGAGAGAGACTGACAGTCTGTGTGTGAGAGAGAGAGAGAGAGAGAGAGTGAGAGAGAGAGAGTGACAGTCTGTGTCTGAGAGAGAGAGTGAGAGAGAGTGACAGTCTGTGTGTGAGAGAGAGAGAGAGAGAGTGACAGTCTGTGTGTGAGAGAGAGAGAGAGAGAGTGACAGTCTGTGTGTGTGAGAGAGAGAGAGTGACAGTCTGTGTGTGAGAGAGAGAGAGAGAGAGAGAGAGTGACAGTCTGTGTGAGAGAGAGAGAGTGACAGTCTGTGTGTGAGAGAGAGAGAGAGAGACAGTCTGTGTGTGAGAGAGAGAGAGAGAGACAGTCTGTGTGTGTGAGAGAGAGAGAGAGAGAGTGACAGTCTGTGTGAGAGAGAGAGAGAGAGAGAGAGAGTGACAGTCTGTGTGTGTGTGAGAGAGAGAGAGAAAGAGAGAGAGAGACAGTCTGTGTGTGTGTGTGAGAGAGAGAGAGAGAGAGAGAGACAGTCTGTGTGTGAGAGAGAGAGAGTCTGTGTGAGAGAGAGAGAGAGAGAGAGAGAGAAGAGACAGTCTGTGTGTGTGAGAGAGAGAGAGAGAGTGACAGTTTTGTGTGAGAGAGAGAGAGTGACAGTCTGTGTGTGAGAGAGAGAGAGTGAAAGTCTGTGTGTGCGGGAGAGAGAGTGACAGTCTGTGTGTGAGAGAGAGAGAGAGAGAGAGTGACAGTCTGTGTGTGAGAGAGAGAGAGAGTGACAGTGTGTGTGTGTGAGAGATAGTGACAGTTTGTGTGTGAGAGAGTGAGTGACAGTCTGTGTGTGAGAGAGAGAGAGTGACAGTCTGTGTGTGAGAGAGAGAGAGAGAGAGAGATAGTGACAGTTTGTGTGTGAGAGAGAGAGTGACAGTCTGTGTGTGAGAGAGAGAGAGAGAGAGAGTGACAGTCTGTGTATGTGAGATAGAGAGAGTGACAGTCTGTGTGTGAGAGAGAGAGAGAGTGACAGTCTGTGTGTGAGAGAGAGAGAGAGAGAGTGACAGTCTGTGTGTGAGAGAGAGAGAGAGAGAGTGACAGTCTGTGTGTGAGAGAGAGAGTGACAGTCTGTGTGTGAGAGAGAGAGAGAGAGAGAGTGACAGTCTGTGTGTGAGAGAGAGAAGAGAGAGTGACAGTCTGTGTGTGAGAGAGAGAGAGAGAGAGAGTGACAGTCTGTGTGTGAGAGAGAGAGTGACAGTCTGTGTGTGAGAGAGAGAGAGCGTGACAGTCTGTGTGTGTGAGAGAGAGAGAGAGAGAGAGAGAGTGAGTGACAGTCTGTGTGTGAGAGAGAGAGAGAGTGACAGTCTGTGTGTGAGAGAGAGAGAGAGTGACAGTCTAGTTGTGAGAGAGAGAGTGACAGTCTGTGTGTGAGAGAGAGAGAGAGAGAGAGTGACAGTCTGTGTGAGAGAGAGA
>NW_027251517.1:10000-44142 GCF_044704955.1 Pristiophorus japonicus
AGAGTGAGTGACAGTCTGTGTGTGAGAGAGAGTGAGTGACAGTCTGTGTGTGAGAGAGAGAGAGAGAGAGTGACAGTCTGTGTGTGAGAGAGAGAGTGACAGTATGTGTGTGAGAGAGAGAGTGACAGTATGTGTGTGAGAGAGAGAGTGACAGTCTGTGTGTGAGAAAGAGAGAGAGAGAGAGTGACAGTCTGTGTGTGAGAGAGAGAGAGAGAGAGTGACAGTCTGTGTGTGTGAGAGAGAGAGAGAGAGTGACAGTCTGTGTGTGTGTGAGAGAGAGAGAGAGTGACAGTCTGTGTGTGTGAGAGAGAGAGAGTGACAGTCTGTGTGTGAGAGAGAGAGAGAGAGAGAGAGAGAGTGAGTGACAGTCTGTGTGTGAGAGAGAGAGAGAGAGTGTCAGTCTGTGTGTGAGAGAGAGAGAGTGACAGTCTGTGTGTGCGAGAGAGAGAGAGAGTGACAGTCTGGTTGTGAGAGAGAGAGAGAGTGACAGTCTGTGTGTGAGAGAGTGAGTGAGAGAGAGAGAGTGACAGTCTGTGTGTGAGAGAGAGAGAGAGTGACAGTCTGTGTGTGAGAGAGAGAGAAAGAGAGAGAGACAGTCTGTGTGTGAGAGAGAGAGTGACAGTCTGTGTTTGAGAGAGAGAGAGAGAGAGAGACAGTCTGTGTGTGAGAGAGAGAGAGTGACAGTCTGTGTGTGAGAGAGAGAGAGAGAGAGTGACCGTCTGTGTGTGAGAGAGAGAGTGACAGTCTGTGTGTGAGAGAGAGAGAGAGTGACAGTCTGTGTGAGAGAGAGAGAGAGAGAGAGTGACAGTCTGTGAGAGAGAGAGAGAGAGAGAGTGACAGTCTGTGTGTGAGAGAGAGAGAGTGACAGTCTGTGTGTGAGAGAGAGAGAGTGACAGTCTGTGTGAGAGAGAGAGAGAGTGATCGTCTGTGTGTGTGAGAGAGAGAGAGTGACAGTCTGTGTGTGAGAGAGAGACAGTCTGTGTGTGTGAGAGAGAGTGACAGTCTGTGTGTGAGAGAGAGAGAGTGACAGTCTGTGTGTGAGAGAGAGAGAGTCTGTGTGTGTGAGAGAGAGAGAGAGAGAGAGATAGTGACAGTCTGTGTGTGCGAGAGAGAGATAGTGACAGTCTGTGTGTGAGAGAGAGAGAGTGACAGTCTGTGTGTGCGGGAGAGAGAGTGACAGTCTGTGTGTGAGAGAGAGAGAGAGAGAGTGACAGTCTGTGTGTGTGAGAGAGAGAGAGAGAGAGAGATAGTGACAGTTTGTGTGTGAGAGAGAGAGTGACAGTCTGTGTGTGAGAGAGAGAGAGTGACAGTCTGTGTTTGAGAGAGAGAGAGTGACAGTCTGTGTGTGAGAGAGAGAGAGAGAGAGATAGTGACAGTTTGTGTGTGAGAGAGAGAGTGACAGTCTGTGTGTGAGAGAGAGTGAGTGACAGTCTGTGTGTGAGAGCGGGAGAGTGACAGTCTGTGTGTGTGAGAGAGAGAGAGTGACAGTCTGTGTGTGAGAGAGAGAGAGTGACAGTCTGTGTGTGAGAGAGAGAGAGTGACAGTCTGTGTGTGAGAGAGAGAGAGACAGTCTGTGTGTGAGAGAGAGAGAGAGTGAGTGACAGTGTGTGTGTGAGAGAGAGTGAGTGACAGTCTGTGTGTGTGAGAGAGAGAGAGAGAGTGACAGTCTGTGTGTGAGAGAGAGAGATTGAAAGTCTGTGTGTGAGAGAGAGAGATTGAAAGTCTGTGTGTGAGAGAGAGAGATTGAAAGTCTGTGTGTGAGAGAGAGAGAGTGACAGTCTGTGTGTGAGAGAGAGAGAGACAGTCTGTGTGTGAGAGAGAGAGAGAGAGAGATAGTGACAGTTTGTGTGTGAGAGAGAGAGTGACAGTCTGTGTGTGAGAGAGAGAGAGAGTGACAGTCTGTGTGTGAGAGAGAGAGTGACAGTCTGTGTGTGAGAGAGAGAGAGAGAGAGAGAGAGTGACAGTGTGTGTGTGAGAGAGAGAGAGTGACAGTCTGTGTGTGTGAGAGAGAGAGAGAGAATGACAGTCTGTGTGTGAGAGAGAGAGAGAGTGACAGTCTGTGTGTGAGAGAGAGAGAGAGAGAGAGAGTGACAGTCTGTGTGTGAGAGAGAGTGAGTGAGAGAGAGAGAGTGACAGTCTGTGTGTGAGAGTGAGAGAGTGACAGTCTGTGTGTGAGAGAGAGAGAGAGTGACAGTCTGTGTGTGAGAGAGAGAGAGAGTGACAATCTGTGTGTGAGAGAGTGACAGTCTGTGTGAGAGAGAGAGAGAGAGTGAGTGAGTGAGAGAGAGAGAGTGACAGTCTGTGTGTGAGAGAGAGAGAGTGACAGTCTGTGTGTGAGAGAGAGAGAGTGACAGTCTGTGTGTGAGAGAGAGAGAGAGTGACAGTCTGTGTGTGAGAGAGAGAGAGAGTGACAGTCTGTGTGTGAGAGAGAGAGAGAGACAGTCTGTGTGTGAGAGAGAGAGAGAGTGACAGTCTGTGTATGAGAGAGAGTGAGTGAGAGAGAGAGAGCGACAGTCTGTGTGTGAGAGAGAGAGAGAGAGAGTGACAGTCTGTGTGTGAGAGAGAGAGAGAGAGAGAGAGAGAGAGTGACAGTCTGTGTGTGAGAGAGAGTGAGTGAGAGAGAGAGAGTGACAGTCAGTGTGTGTGAGAGAGAGAGTGACAGTCTGTGTGTGAGAGAGAGAGAGAGAGAGAGAGAGTGACAGTCTGTGTGTGAGAGAGAGAGAGTGACAGTCTGTGTGTGAGAGAGAGAGACTGACAGTCTGTGTGTGAGAGAGTGAGAGAGAGATTGAGTGACAGTCTGTGTGTGAGAGAGAGAGAGTGACAGTCTGTGTGTTAGAGAGAGAGAGAGAGTGACAGTCTGTGTGTGAGAGAGAGAGAGATACAGTCTGTGTGAGAGAGAGAGAGAGTGACAGTCTGTGTGAGAGAGAGAGAGTGACAGTCTATGTGTGTGAGAGAGAGAGTGACAGTCTGTGTGTGAGAGAGAGAGAGTGACAGTCTGTGTGTGAGAGAGAGAGAGAGAGAGAGACAGTCTGTGTGTGAGAGAGAGAGTGACAGTCTGTGTGTGTGAGAGAGAGAGAGTGACAGTCTGTGTGTGAGAGAGAGAGAGAGAGAGTGACAGTCTGTGTGTGAGAGAGAGAGAGTGACAGTCTGTGTGTGTGAGAGAGAGAGAGAGAGAGAGAGTGACAGTCTGTGTGTGTGTGAGAGAGAGAGTGACAGTCTGTGTGTGAGAGAGAGAGAGAGTGACAGTCTGTGTGTGAGAGAGAGAGTGACAGTCTGTGTGTGAGAGAGAGTGAGTGAGAGAGAGAGAGTGACAGTCTGTGTGTGAGAGAGAGTGAGTGAGAGAGAGAGAGTGACAGTCTGTGTGTGTGAGAGAGAGAGAGAGAGCGACAGTCTGTGTGTGAGAGAGAGAGAGAGAGTGACAGTCTGTGTGTGTGAGAGAGAGAGAGAGAGAGAGAGAGAGTGACAGTCTGTGTGTGAGGGAGAGTGAGTGAGAGAGAGAGAGTGACAGTCAGTGTGTGTGAGAGAGAGAGTGACAGTCTGTGTGTGAGAGAGAGAGAGAGAGAGTGACAGTCTGTGTGAGAGAGAGAGAGAGTGACAGTCTGTGTGTGAGAGAGAGAGAGTGACAGTCTGTGTGTGAGAGAGAGAGACTGACAGTCTGTGTGTGAGAGAGAGAGAGTGAGAGAGAGAGAGAGTGACAGTCTGTGTGTGAGAGAGAGAGAGAGTGACAGTCTGTGTGTTAGAGAGAGAGAGAGAGAGAGAGAGTGACAGTCTGTGTGTGAGAGAGAGAGAGAGAGATACAGTCTGTGTGTGAGAGAGAGAGAGAGATACAGTCTGTGTGTGAGAGAGAGAGAGAGACAGTCTGTGTGAGAGAGAGAGAGAGAGACAGTCTGTGTGTGAGAGAGAGAGAGTGACAGTCTGTGTGTGAGAGAGAGAGAGTGACAGTCTGTGTGTGAGAGAGAGAGAGTGACAGTCTGTGTGAGAGAGAGAGAGTGACAGTCTGTGTGTGAGAGAGAGAGAGTGACAGTCTGTGTGTGAGAGAGACAGAGTGACAGTCTGTGTGTGAGAGAGAGAGTGACAGTCTGTGTGTGAGAGAGAGAGAGTGACAGTCTGTGTGTGAGAGAGAGAGAGAGAGAGAGACAGTCTGTGTGTGAGAGAGAGAGTGATAGTCTGTGTGTGTGAGAGAGAGAGAGTGATAGTCTGTGTGTGTGAGAGAGAGAGAGTGACAGTCTGTGTGTGAGAGAGAGAGAGAGAGAGTGACAGTCTGTGTGTGAGAGAGAGAGAGTGACAGTCTGTGTGTGTGAGAGAGAGAGAGAGAGAGAGAGAGACAGTCTGTGTGTAGAGAGAGAGAAAGAGAGTAACAGTCTGTGCGTTAGAGAGAGAGTGACAGTCTGTGTGTGAGAGAGAGAGAGACAGTCTGTGTGTGAGAGAGAGAGAGAGAGTAACAGTCTGTGTTTGTGAGAGAGAGAGAGAGAGTAACAGTCTGTGTGTGAGAGAGAGAGTGACAGTCTGTGTGTGAGAGAGAGAGAGATAGTCTGCGTGTGAGAGAGAGAGAGAGAGAGTAACAGTCTGTGTGTGTGAGAGAGAGAGAGAGAGTAACAGTCTGTGTGTGAGAGAGAGAGACAGTCTGTGTGTGAGAGAGTGACAGTCTGTGTGAGAGAGAGAGAGAGAGTGACAGTCTGTGTGAGAGAGAGAGAGAGAGTGACTGACAGTCTGTGTGTGAGAGAGAGAGAGAGTGACAGTCTGTGTGAGAGAGAGAGAGTGACAGTCTGTGTGTGAGAGAGAGAGAGTGACAGTCTGTGTGTGAGAGAGAGAGAGTGACAGTCTGTGTGAGAGAGAGAGAGTGACAGTCTGTGTGTGAGAGAGAGAGAGTGACAGTCTGTGTGTGAGAGAGAGAGAGTGACAGTCTGTGTGTGAGAGAGAGAGAGAGAGAGAGAGACAGTCTGTGTGTGAGAGAGAGAGTGATAGTCTGTGTGTGTGAGAGAGAGAGAGTGACAGTCTGTGTGTGAGAGAGAGAGAGAGTGACAGTCTGTGTGTGACAGAGAGAGAGAGACAGTCTGTGTGTGAGAGAGAGAGAGTGAGTGACAGTCTGTGTGTGAGAGAGAGTGAGTGAGAGAGAGAGAGTGACAGTCTGTGTGTGAGAGTGAGAGAGTGACAGTCTGTGTGTGTGAGAGAGAGAGAGAGAGAGAGTGACAGTCTGTGTGTGAGAGAGAGAGAGAGTGACAATCTGTGTGTGAGAGAGTGACAGTCTGTGTGAGAGAGAGAGTGAGTGAGTGAGAGAGAGAGAGTGACAGTCTGTGTGTGAGAGAGAGAGAGAGAGAGTGACAGTCTGTGTGAGAGAGAGAGAGTGACAGTCTGTGTGTGAGAGAGAGAGAGTGACAGTCTGTGTGTGAGAGAGAGAGAGTGACAGTCTGTGTGTGAGAGAGAGAGAGTGACAGTCTGTGTGTGAGAGAGAGAGAGAGTGACAGTCTGTGTGTGAGAGAGAGAGAGAGTGACAGTCTGTGTGTGAGAGAGAGAGAGAGTGACAGTGAGTGACAGTCTGTGTGTGTGAGAGAGAGAGAGAGAGCGACAGTCTGTGTGTGAGAGAGAGAGAGAGAGAGTGACAGTCTGTGTGTGAGAGAGAGAGAGAGAGAGAGAGTGACAGTCTGTGTGTGAGAGAGAGTGAGTGAGAGAGAGAGAGTGACAGTCAGTGTGTGTGAGAGAGAGTGACAGTCTGTGTGTGAGAGAGAGAGAGTGACAGTCTGTGTGTGAGAGAGAGAGAGTGACAGTCTGTGTGTGAGAGAGAGAGAGTGACAGTCTGTGTGTGAGAGAGAGAGAGAGTGACAGTCTGTGTGTGAGAGAGAGAGAGTGACAGTCTGTGTGAGAGAGAGAGTGACAGTCTGTGTGTGAGAGAGAGAGACTGACAGTCTGTGTGTGAGAGAGAGAGAGTGAGAGAGAGAGAGAGTGACAGTCTGTGTGTGAGAGAGAGAGGGTGACAGTCTGTGTGTGAGAGAGAGAGGGTGACAGTCTGTGTGTGTGAGAGAGAGAGAGAGAGACAGTCTGTGTGTGAGAGAGAGAGAGTGACAGTCTGTGTGAGAGAGAGAGAGAGAGACAGTCTGTGTGTGAGAGAGAGAGTGATAGTCTGTGTGTGTGTGAGAGAGAGAGTGATAGTCTGTGTGTGTGAGAGAGAGAGAGTGACAGTCTGTGTGTGAGAGAGAGAGAGAGAGAGTGACAGTCTGTGTGTGAGAGAGAGAGAGAGAGAGAGTGACAGTCTGTGTGTGAGAGAGAGAGAGAGTGACAGTCTGTGTGTGTGAGAGAGAGAGAGAGAGAGACAGTCTGTGTGTGAGAGAGAGAGAGTGACAGTCTGTGTGTGTGAGAGAGAGAGAGAGAGAGAGAGTCTGTGTGTGAGAGAGAGAGAGTGACAGTCTGTGTGTGAGAGAGAGAGTGACAGTCTGTGTGTGAGAGAGAGAGAGACAGTCTGTGTGTGAGAGAGAGAGAGAGAGAGTAACAGTCTGTGTGTGAGAGAGAGAGAGAGAGAGAGTAACAGTCTGTGTGTGAGAGAGAGAGTGACAGTCTGTGTGTGAGAGAGAGAGAGATAGTCTGTGTGTGAGAGAGAGAGAGAGAGAGTAACAGTCTGTGTGTGTGAGAGAGAGAGAGAGAGTGACAGTCTGTGTGTGAGAGAGAGAGACAGTCTGTGTGTGAGAGAGAGAGACAGTCTGTGTGTGAGAGAGTGACAGTCTGTGTGAGAGAGAGAGAGAGAGTGACAGTCTGTGTGTGAGAGAGAGAGAGAGTGACAGTCTATGTGTGACAGAGAGAGAGAGACAGTCTGTGTGTGTGAGAGAGAGAGAGAGAGTGAGTGACAGTCTGTGTGTGAGAGAGAGTGAGTGAGAGAGAGAGCGTGACAGTCTGTGTGTGAGAGAGAGAGAGAGAGAGTGACAATCTGTGTGTGAGAGAGTGACAGTCTGTGTGAGAGAGAGAGTGAGTGAGTGAGAGAGAGAGAGTGACAGTCTGTGTGTGAGAGAGAGAGAGTGACAGTCTGTGTGTGAGAGAGAGAGAGTGACAGTCTGTGTGTGAGAGAGAGAGAGAGTGACAGTCTGTGTGTGAGAGAGAGAGAGAGTGACAGTCTGTGTATGAGAGAGAGTGAGTGAGAGAGAGAGAGCGACAGTCTGTGTGTGAGAGAGAGAGAGAGAGAGTGACAGTCTGTGTGTGAGAGAGAGAGAGAGAGAGAGAGAGAGAGAGTGACAGTCTGTGTGTGAGAGAGAGTGAGTGAGAGAGAGAGAGTGACAGTCAGTGTGTGTGAGAGAGAGAGTGACAGTCTGTGTGTGAGAGAGAGAGAGAGAGAGAGAGAGTGACAGTCTGTGTGTGAGAGAGAGAGAGTGACAGTCTGTGTGTGAGAGAGAGAGACTGACAGTCTTTGTGTGAGAGAGTGAGAGAGAGATGGAGTGACAGTCTGTGTGTGAGAGAGAGAGAGTGACAGTCTGTGTGTGAGAGAGAGAGAGAGAGAGTGACAGTCTGTGTGTGAGAGAGAGAGAGAGAGAGTGACAGTCTGTGTGTGAGAGAGAGAGAGTGACAGTCTGTGTGTGTGTGAGAGAGAGAGAGAGAGTGACAGTCTGTGTGTGAGAGTGAGAGAGTGACAGTCTGTGTGTGAGAGTGAGAGAGTGACAGTCTGTGTGTGAGAGTGAGAGAGTGACAATCTGTGTGTGAGAGAGAGAGAGTGTGACAGTCTGTGTGTGAGAGAGAGAGAGAGAGAGAGACAGTCTGTGTGTGAGAGAGAGAGAGTGACAGTCTGTGTGTGAGAGAGAGAGAGAGTGACAGTCTGTGTGAGAGAGAGAGAGAGTGACAGTCTGTGCGTGAGAGAGAGAGAGAGTGACAGTCTGTGTGTGAGAGAGAGTGAGTGAGAGAGAGAGAGTGACAGTCTGTGTGTGAGAGAGAGTGAGTGAGAGAGAGAGAGTGACAGTCTGTGTGTGTGAGAGAGAGAGAGAGAGCGACAGTCTGTGTGTGAGAGAGAGAGAGTGACAGTCTGTGTGTGTGAGAGAGAGAGAGAGAGAGTGACAGTCTGTGTGTGAGGGAGAGTGAGTGAGAGAGAGAGAGTGACAGTCAGTGTGTGTGAGAGAGAGAGTGACAGTTTGTGTGTGAGAGAGAGAGAGAGAGTGACAGTCTGTGTGTGAGAGAGAGAGAGTGACAGTCTGTGTGTGAGAGAGAGAGAGTGACAGTCTGTGTGTGAGAGAGAGAGACTGACAGTCTGTGTGTGAGAGAGAGAGAGTGAGAGAGAGAGAGAGTGACAGTCTGTGTGTGAGAGAGAGAGAGTGACAGTCTGTGTGTTAGAGAGAGAGAGAGAGAGTGACAGTCTGTGTGTGAGAGAGAGAGAGAGATACAGTCTGTGTGTGAGAGAGAGAGAGAGACAGTCTGTGTGAGAGAGAGAGAGAGAGACAGTCTGTGTGAGAGAGAGAGAGAGAGACAGTCTGTGTGTGAGAGAGAGAGAGTGACAGTCTGTGTGTGAGAGAGAGAGAGTGACAGTCTGTGTGAGAGAGAGAGAGTGACAGTCTGTGTGTGAGAGAGAGAGAGTGACAGTCTGTGTGTGAGAGAGAGAGAGTGACAGTCTGTGTGTGAGAGAGAGAGAGAGAGAGAGAGACAGTCTGCGTGTGAGAGAGAGAGTGATAGTCTGTGTGTGTGAGAGAGAGAGAGTGATAGTCTGTGTGTGTGAGAGAGAGAGAGTGACAGTCTGTGTGTGAGAGAGAGTGACAGTCTGTGTGTGAGAGAGAGAGAGTGACAGTCTGTGTGTGTGAGAGAGAGAGAGAGAGAGAGAGAGTGACAGTCTGTGTGTGAGAGAGTGACAGTCTGTGTGTGAGAGAGAGAGAGACAGTCTGTGTGTAGAGAGAGAGAAAGAGAGTAACAGTCTGTGCGTGAGAGAGAGAGTGACAGTCTGTGTGTGAGAGAGAGAGAGACAGTCTGTGTGTGAGAGAGAGAGAGAGAGTAACAGTCTGTGTTTGTGAGAGAGAGAGAGAGAGTAACAGTCTGTGTGTGAGAGAGAGAGTGACAGTCTGTGTGTGAGAGAGAGAGAGATAGTCTGCGTGTGAGAGAGAGAGTAACAGTCTGTGTGTGAGAGAGAGAGAGAGAGTGACAGTCTGTGTGTGAGAGAGAGAGACAGTCTGTGTGTGAGAGAGTGACAGTCTGTGTGTGAGAGAGAGAGAGAGAGTGACAGTCTGTGTGAGAGAGAGAGAGAGTGACAGTCTGTGTGAGAGAGAGAGAGTGACAGTCTGTGTGTGAGAGAGAGAGAGTGACAGTCTGTGTGTGAGAGAGAGAGAGTGACAGTCTGTGTGTGAGAGAGAGAGAGAGTGACAGTCTGTGTGTGAGAGAGAGAGAGAGAGAGAGACAGTCTGTGTGTGAGAGAGAGAGTGATAGTCTGTGTGTGTGAGAGAGAGAGAGTGACAGTCTGTGTGTGAGAGAGAGAGTGACAGTCTGTGTGTGACAGAGAGAGAGACAGTCTGTGTGAGAGAGAGAGTGAGTGAGTGAGAGAGAGAGAGTGACAGTCTGTGTGTGAGAGAGAGAGAGAGAGAGTGACAGTCTGTGTGTGAGAGAGAGAGAGTGACAGTCTGTGTGTGAGAGAGAGAGAGTGACAGTCTGTGTGTGAGAGAGAGAGAGAGTGACAGTCTGTGTGTGAGAGAGAGAGAGAGTGACAGTCTGTGTGTGAGAGAGAGAGAGAGTGACAGTCTGTGTGTGAGAGAGAGTGAGTGAGAGAGAGAGAGTGACAGTCTGTGTGTGAGAGAGAGTGAGTGAGAGAGAGTGACAGTCTGTGTGTGTGAGAGAGAGAGAGAGAGCGACAGTCTGTGTGTGAGAGAGAGAGAGAGAGTGAGTGACAGTCTGTGTGTGAGAGAGAGAGAGAGAGAGTGACAGTCTGTGTGTGAGAGAGAGTGAGTGAGAGAGAGAGAGTGACAGTCAGTGTGTGTGAGAGAGAGTGACAGTCTGTGTGTGCGAGAGAGAGAGAGAGAGAGAGAGAGTGACAGTCTGTGTGTGAGAGAGAGAGAGTGACAGTCTGTGTGTGAGAGAGAGAGAGTGACAGTCTGTGTGAGAGAGAGAGTGACAGTCTGTGTGTGAGAGAGAGAGACTGACAGTCTGTGTGTGAGAGAGAGAGAGTGAGAGAGAGAGAGAGTGACAGTCTGTGTGTGAGAGAGAGAGGGTGACAGTCTGTGTGTGAGAGAGAGAGGGTGACAGTCTGTGTGTGAGAGAGAGAGAGAGAGACAGTCTGTGTGTGAGAGAGAGAGAGTGACAGTCTGTGTGAGAGAGAGAGAGAGAGAGAGAGAGAGTCTGTGTGTGAGAGAGAGAGTGATAGTCTGTGTGTGTGAGAGAGAGAGAGTGACAGTCTGTGTGTGAGAGAGAGAGAGAGAGAGTGACAGTCTGTGTGTGAGAGAGAGAGAGTGACAGTCTGTGTGTGTGAGAGAGAGAGATTGAGAGACAGTCTGTGTGTAGAGAGAGAGAAAGAGAGTAACAGTCTGTGCGTGAGAGAGAGAGTGACAGTCTGTGCGTGAGAGAGAGAGTGACAGTCTGTGTGTGAGAGAGAGAGAGACAGTCTGTGTGTGAGAGAGAGAGAGAGAGAGAGAGACAGTCTGTGTGTGAGAGAGAGAGAGAGAGAGTAACAGTCTGTGTGTGAGAGAGAGAGTGACAGTCTGTGTGAGAGAGAGAGAGAGAGTGACAGTCTGTGAGAGAGAGAGAGAGTGACAGTCTGTGTGTGAGAGAGAGAGAGAGAGAGACAGTCTGTGTGTGAGAGAGAGAGAGTGACAGTCTGTGTGTGTGAGAGAGAGAGAGAGAGAGAGAGAGTGACAGTCTGTGTGTGAGAGAGAGTGACAGTCTGTGTGTGAGAGAGAGAGAGACAGTCTGTGTGTAGAGAGAGAGAAAGAGAGTAACAGTCTGTGCGTGAGAGAGAGAGTGACAGTCTGTGTGTGAGAGAGAGAGAGACAGTCTGTGTGTGAGAGAGAGAGAGAGAGAGTAACAGTCTGTGTTTGTGAGAGAGAGAGTAACAGTCTGTGTGTGAGAGAGAGAGTGACAGTCTGTGTGTGAGAGAGAGAGAGATAGTCTGCGTGTGAGAGAGAGAGAGAGAGAGTAACAGTCTGTGTGTGTGAGAGAGACAGAGAGAGTGACAGTCTGTGTGTGTGAGAGAGACAGAGAGAGTGACAGTCTGTGTGTGAGAGAGAGAGACAGTCTGTGTGTGAGAGAGTGACAGTCTGTGTGAGAGAGAGAGAGAGAGTGACAGTCTGTGTGAGAGAGAGAGAGTGACAGTCTGTGTGTGAGAGAGAGAGAGTGACAGTCTGTGTGAGAGAGAGAGAGTGACAGTCTGTGTGTGAGAGAGAGAGAGTGACAGTCTGTGTGTGAGAGAGAGAGAGTGACAGTCTGTGTGTGTGAGAGAGAGAGAGAGAGACAGTCTGTGTGTGAGAGAGAGAGAGTGACAGTCTGTGTGTGAGAGAGAGAGTGACAGTCTGTGTGTGAGAGAGAGAGAGAGACAGTCTGTGTGTAGAGAGAGAGAAAGAGAGTAACAGTCTGTGCGTGAGAGAGAGTGACAGTCTGTGTGTGAGAGAGAGAGAGACAGTCTGTGTGTGAGAGAGAGAGAGAGAGAGAGACAGTCTGTGTGTGAGAGAGAGAGAGAGAGAGTAACAGTCTGTGTGTGAGAGAGAGAGAGAGAGAGTAACAGTCTGTGTGTGAGAGAGAGAGAGAGAGAGTAACAGTCTGTGTGTGAGAGAGAGAGTGACAGTCTGTGTGTGAGAGAGAGAGAGATAGTCTGTGTGTGAGAGAGAGAGAGAGAGAGTAACAGTCTGTGTGTGTGAGAGAGAGAGAGAGAGTGACAGTCTGTGTGTGAGAGAGAGAGACAGTCTGTGTGTGAGAGAGAGAGACAGTCTGTGTGTGAGAGAGTGACAGTCTGTTTGAGAGAGAGAGAGAGAGTGACAGTCTGTGTGAGAGAGAGAGAGAGAGTGACAGTCTGTGTGAGAGAGAGAGAGAGTGACAGTCTGTGTGTGAGAGAGAGAGAGTGACAGTCTGTGTGTGAGAGAGAGAGAGTGACAGTCTGTGTGAGAGAGAGAGAGTGACAGTCTGTGTGAGAGAGAGAGAGAGAGAGAGAGACAGTCTGTGTGTGAGAGAGAGAGTGATAGTCTGTGTGTGTGAGAGAGAGAGAGTGACAGTCTGTGTGTGAGAGAGAGAGAGAGAGAGAGAGAGAGTCTGTGTGTGAGAGAGAGAGTGATAGTCTGTGTGTGTGAGAGAGAGAGAGTGACAGTCTGTGTGAGAGAGAGAGAGAGAGTGACAGTCTGTGTGAGAGAGAGAGAGAGTGACAGTCTGTGTGTGAGAGAGAGAGAGTGACAGTCTGTGTGTGAGAGAGAGAGAGTGACAGTCTGTGTGAGAGAGAGAGAGTGACAGTCTGTGTGAGAGAGAGAGAGAGAGAGAGAGAGACAGTCTGTGTGTGAGAGAGAGAGTGATAGTCTGTGTGTGTGAGAGAGAGAGAGTGACAGTCTGTGTGTGAGAGAGAGAGAGAGAGAGAGAGAGAGTCTGTGTGTGAGAGAGAGAGTGATAGTCTGTGTGTGTGAGAGAGAGAGAGTGACAGTCTGTGTGTGAGAGAGAGAGAGAGAGAGTGACAGTCTGTGTGTGAGAGAGAGAGAGTGACAGTCTGTGTGTGTGAGAGAGAGAGAGAGAGAGACAGTCTGTGTGTGAGAGAGAGAGTGACAGTCTGTATGTGAGAGAGAGAGTGACAGTCTGTGTGTGAGAGAGAGAGAGTGACAGTCTGTGTGAGAGAGAGAGAGAGAGTGACAGTCTGTGTGAGAGAGAGAGAGAGTGACAGTCTGTGTGTGAGAGAGAGAGAGTGACAGTCTGTGTGTGAGAGAGAGAGAGTGACAGTCTGTGTGTGAGAGAGAGAGAGAGAGAGAGACAGTCTGTGTGTGAGAGAGAGAGTGATAGTCTGTGTGTGTGAGAGAGAGAGAGTGACAGTCTGTGTGTGAGAGAGAGAGAGAGTGACAGTCTGTGTGTGACAGAGAGAGACAGTCTGTGTGTGAGAGAGTGACAGTCTGTGTGAGAGAGAGAGAGAGAGTGACAGTCTGTGTGAGAGAGAGAGAGAGTGACAGTCTGTGTGTGAGAGAGAGAGTGACAGTCTCTGTGAGAGAGAGAGAGTGACAGTCTGTGTGTGAGAGAGAGAGAGTGACAGTCTGTGTGTGAGAGAGAGTGACAGTCTGTGTGTGAGAGAGAGAGAGTGACAGTCTGTGTGAGAGAGAGAGAGTGACAGTCTGTGTGTGAGAGAGAGAGAGTGACAGTCTGTGTGTGAGAGAGAGAGAGTGACAGTCTGTGTGTGAAAGAGAGAGAGAGTGACAGTCTGTGTGTGAGAGAGAGAGAGAGACAGTCTGTGTGTGAGAGAGAGAGTGATAGTCTGTGTGTGTGAGAGAGAGAGAGTGACAGTCTGTGTGAGAGAGAGAGAGAGAGTGACAGTCTGTGTGTGACAGAGAGAGAGAGACAGTCTGTGTGTGAGAGAGAGAGAGAGAGTGAGTGACAGTCTGTGTGTGAGAGAGAGTGAGTGAGAGAGAGAGAGTGACAGTCTGTGTGTGAGAGTGAGAGAGTGACAGTCTGTGTGTGTGAGAGAGAGAGAGAGAGAGAGTGACAGTCTGTGTGTGAGAGAGAGAGAGAGTGACAATCTGTGTGTGAGAGAGTGACAGTCTGTGTGAGAGAGAGAGTGAGTGAGTGAGAGAGAGAGAGTGACAGTCTGTGTGTGAGAGAGAGAGAGAGAGAGTGACAGTCTGTGTGTGAGAGAGAGAGAGTGACAGTCTGTGTGTGAGAGAGAGAGAGTGACAGTCTGTGTGTGAGAGAGAGAGAGTGACAGTCTGTGTGTGAGAGAGAGAGAGTGACAGTCTGTGTGTGAGAGTGAGAGAGAGAGAGAGTGACAGTCTGTGTGTGAGAGAGAGAGAGGGTGACAGTCTGTGTGTGAGAGAGAGAGGGTGACAGTCTGTATGTGTGTGAGAGAGAGAGTGATAGTCTGTGTGTGTGAGAGAGAGAGAGTGACAGTCTGTGTGTGAGAGAGATAGAGAGAGAGTGACAGTCTGTGTGTGAGAGAGAGAGAGTGACAGTCTGTGTGTGTGTGAGAGAGAGAGAGAGAGAGAGACAGTCTGTGTGTGAGAGAGAGAGAGTGACAGTCTGTGTGTGAGAGAGAGAGTGACAGTCTGTGTGTGAGAGAGAGAGTGACAGTCTGTGTGTGAGAGAGAGAGAGACAGTCTGTGTGTAGAGAGAGAGAAAGAGAGTAACAGTCTGTGCGTGAGAGAGAGTGACAGTCTGTGCGTGAGAGAGAGAGTGACAGTCTGTGTGTGAGAGAGAGAGAGAGACAGTCTGTGTGTGAGAGAGAGAGAGAGAGAGTAACAGTCTGTGTGTGAGAGAGAGAGAGAGAGAGTAACAGTCTGTGTGTGAGAGAGAGAGTGACAGTCTGTGTGTGAGAGAGAGAGAGATAGTCTGTGTGTGTGAGAGAGAGAGAGAGAGTAACAGTCTGTGTGTGTGAGAGAGAGAGAGAGAGTGACAGTCTGTGTGTGAGAGAGCGAGACAGTCTGTGTGTGAGAGAGAGAGACGGTCTGTGTGTGAGAGAGTGACAGTCTGTTTGAGAGAGAGAGAGAGAGTGACAGTCTGTGTGAGAGAGAGAGAGAGAGTGACAGTCTGTGTGAGAGAGAGAGAGAGTGACAGTCTGTGTGAGAGAGAGAGAGAGAGTGACAGTCTGTGTGAGAGAGAGAGAGAGTGACAGTCTGTGTGTGAGAGAGAGAGAGTGACAGTCTGTGTGTGAGAGAGAGAGAGTGACAGTCTGTGTGTGAGAGAGAGAGAGTGACAGTCTGTGTGTGAGAGAGAGAGTGATAGTCTGTGTGTGTGAGAGAGAGAGAGTGACAGTCTGTGTGTGAGAGAGAGAGAGAGAGAGACAGTCTGTGTGTGAGAGAGAGAGTGATAGTCTGTGTGTGTGAGAGAGAGAGAGTGACAGTCTGTGTGTGAGAGAGAGAGAGAGAGAGTGACAGTCTGTGTGTGAGAGAGAGAGAGTGACAGTCTGTGTGTGTGAGAGAGAGAGAGAGAGAGACAGTCTGTGTGTGAGAGAGAGAGAGTGACAGTCTGTGTGTGAGAGAGAGAGTGGCAGTCTGTGTGTGAGAGAGAGAGAGAGACAGTCTGTGTGTAGAGAGAGAGAAAGAGAGTAACAGTCTGTGCGTGAGAGAGAGTGACAGTCTGTGCGTGAGAGAGAGAGTGACAGTCTGTGTGTGAGAGAGAGAGAGACAGTCTGTGTGTGAGAGAGAGAGAGAGAGAGTAACAGTCTGTGTGTGAGAGAGAGAGAGAGAAACAGTCTGTGTGTGAGAGAGAGAGAGAGAGTAACAGTCTGTGTGTGAGAGAGAGAGAGAGAGAGTAACAGTCTGTGTGTGAGAGAGAGAGTGACAGTCTGTGTGTGAGAGAGAGAGAGATAGTCTGTGTGTGAGAGAGAGAGAGAGAGAGTAACAGTCTGTGTGTGTGAGAGAGAGAGAGAGAGTGACAGTCTGTGTGTGAGAGAGAGAGACAGTCTGTGTGTGAGAGAGAGAGACAGTCTGTGTGTGAGAGAGAGAGACAGTCTGTGTGTGAGAGAGTGACAGTCTGTTTGAGAGAGAGAGAGAGAGTGACAGTCTGTGTGAGAGAGAGAGAGAGAATGACAGTCTGTGTGAGAGAGAGAGAGAGAGAGAGTGACAGTCTGTGTGAGAGAGAGAGAGAGAGTGACAGTCTGTGTGTGAGAGAGAGAGAGAGTGACAGTCTGTGTGAGAGAGAGAGAGAGTGACAGTCTGTGTGTGAGAGAGAGAGAGTGACAGTCTGTGTGTGAGAGAGAGAGAGTGACAGTCTGTGTGAGAGAGAGAGAGAGAGAGACAGTCTGTGTGTGAGAGAGAGAGTGATAGTCTGTGTGTGTGAGAGAGAGAGAGTGACAGTCTGTGTGTGAGAGAGAGAGAGAGAGATACAGTCTGTGTGTGAGAGAGAGAGTGATAGTCTGTGTGTGTGAGAGAGAGAGAGTGACAGTCTGTGTGTGAGAGAGAGAGAGAGAGAGTGACAGTCTGTGTGTGAGAGAGAGAGAGTGACAGTCTGTGTGTGAGAGAGAGAGAGTGACAGTCTGTGTGTGTGAGAGAGAGAGAGAGAGAGACAGTCTGTGTGTGAGAGAGAGAGAGTGACAGTCTGTGTGTGAGAGAGAGAGTGACAGTCTGTGTGTGAGAGAGAGAGTGACAGTCTATGTGTGAGAGAGAGAGAGTTACAGTCTGTGTGAGAGAGAGAGAGAGAGTGACAGTCTGTGTGAGAGAGAGAGAGAGTGACAGTCTGTGTGTGAGAGAGAGAGAGTGACAGTCTGTGTGTGAGAGAGAGAGAGTGACAGTCTGTGTGTGAGAGAGAGAGAGTGACAGTCTGTGTGAGAGAGAGAGAGAGAGAGAGAGACAGTCTGTGTGTGAGAGAGAGAGTGATAGTCTGTGTGTGTGAGAGAGAGAGAGTGACAGTCTGTGTGAGAGAGAGAGAGAGAGAGACAGTCTGTGTGAGAGAGAGAGAGAGAGAGAGACAGTCTGTGTGTGAGAGAGAGAGTGATAGTCTGTGTGTGTGAGAGAGAGAGAGTGACAGTCTGTGTGTGAGAGAGAGAGAGAGAGTGACGGTCTGTGTGTGAGAGAGAGAGTGACAGTCTGTGTGTGTGTGAGAGAGAGAGAGAGAGAGACAGTCTGTGTGTGAGAGAGAGAGAGTGACAGTCTGTGTGTGAGAGAGAGAGAGTGACAGTCTGTGTGTGAGAGAGAGAGTGACAGTCTGTGTGTGAGAGAGAGAGTGACAGTCTGTGTGTGAGAGAGAGAGACAGTCTGTGTGTAGAGAGAGAGAAAGAGAGTAACATTCTGTGCGTGAGAGTGACAGTCTGTGCGTGAGAGAGAGAGTGACAGTCTGTGTGTGAGAGAGAGAGAGACAGTCTGTGTGTGAGAGAGAGAGAGAGAGAGTAACAGTCTGTGTGTGAGAGAGAGAGAGAGAGAGTAACAGTCTGTGTGTGAGAGAGAGAGAGAGAGAGTGACAGTCTGTGTGTGTGAGAGAGAGAGAGAGAGTGACAGTCTGTGTGTGAGAGAGAGAGACAGTCTGCGTGTGAGAGAGAGAGAGTGACAGTCTGTGTGTGAGAGAGAGAGAGTGACAGTCTGTGTGTGAGAGAGAGAGAGTGACAGTCTGTGTGTGAGAGAGAGAGAGTGACAGTCTGTGTGAGAGAGAGAGAGAGTGACAGTCTGTGTGTGAGAGAGAGAGAGAGAGAGTAACAGTCTGTGCGTGAGAGAGAGAGTGACAGTCTGTGTGTGAGAGAGAGAGAGACAGTCTGTGTGTGAGAGAGAGAGAGAGAGTAACAGTCTGTGTTTGTGAGAGAGAGAGAGAGAGTAACAGTCTGTGTGTGAGAGAGAGAGTGACAGTCTGTGTGTGAGAGAGAGAGAGATAGTCTGCGTGTGAGAGAGAGAGAGAGTAACAGTCTGTGTGTGTGAGAGAGAGAGAGAGAGTGACAGTCTGTGTGTGAGAGAGAGAGACAGTCTGTGTGTGAGAGAGTGACAGTCTGTGTGTGAGAGAGAGAGAGAGAGTGACAGTCTGTGTGAGAGAGAGAGAGAGTGACAGTCTGTGTGAGAGAGAGAGAGAGTGACAGTCTGTGTGTGAGAGAGAGAGAGTGACAGTCTGTGTGAGAGAGTGACAGTCTGTGTGAGAGAGAGAGAGTGACAGTCTGTGTGTGAGAGAGAGAGAGTGACAGTCTGTGTGTGAGAGAGAGAGAGTGACAGTCTGTGTGAGAGAGAGAGAGTGACAGTCTGTGTGTGAGAGAGAGAGAGTGACAGTCTGTGTGTGTGAGAGAGAGAGAGTGACTGACAGTCTGTGTGTGAGAGAGAGAGAGAGACAGTCTGTGTGTGAGAGAGAGAGTGATAGTCTGTGTGTGTGAGAGAGAGAGAGTGACAGTCTGTGTGTGAGAGAGAGAGTGACAGTCTGTGTGTGACAGAGAGAGAGACAGTCTGTGTGAGAGAGAGAGAGAGTGAGTGAGTGAGAGAGAGACAGTCTGTGTGTGAGAGAGAGAGAGAGAGAGTGACAGTCTGTGTGTGAGAGAGAGAGAGTGACAGTCTGTGTGTGAGAGAGAGAGAGTGACAGTCTGTGTGTGAGAGAGAGAGAGAGTGACAGTCTGTGTGTGAGAGAGAGAGAGAGTGACAGTCTGTGTGTGAGAGAGAGTGAGTGAGAGAGAGAGAGTGACAGTCTGTGTGTGAGAGAGAGTGAGTGAGAGAGAGTGACAGTCTGTGTGTGTGAGAGAGAGAGAGAGAGCGACAGTCTGTGTGTGAGAGAGAGAGAGAGAGAGAGTGACAGTCTGTGTGTGAGAGAGAGAGAGAGAGAGAGTGACAGTCTGTGTGTGAGAGAGAGTGAGTGAGAGAGAGAGAGTGACAGTCAGTGTGTGTGAGAGAGAGTGACAGTCTGTGTGTGAGAGAGAGAGAGAGAGAGAGAGAGTGACAGTCTGTGTGTGAGAGAGAGAGAGTGACAGTCTGTGTGTGAGAGAGAGAGAGTGACAGTCTGTGTGAGAGAGAGAGTGACAGTCTGTGTGTGAGAGAGAGAGACTGACAGTCTGTGTGTGAGAGAGAGAGAGTGAGAGAGAGAGAGAGTGACAGTCTGTGTGTGAGAGAGAGAGGGTGACAGTCTGTGTGTGAGAGAGAGAGGGTGACAGTCTGTGTGTGAGAGAGAGAGAGAGAGAGACAGTCTGTGTGTGAGAGAGAGAGAGTGACAGTCTGTGTGAGAGAGAGAGAGAGAGAGAGAGAGAGACAGTCTGTGTGTGAGAGAGAGAGTGATAGTCTGTGTGTGTGAGAGAGAGAGAGTGACAGTCTGTGTGTGAGAGAGAGAGAGAGAGAGAGAGTGACAGTCTGTGTGTGAGAGAGAGAGAGTGACAGTCTGTGTGTGTGAGAGAGAGAGAGAGAGAGACAGTCTGTGTGTGAGAGAGAGAGAGTGACAGTCTGTGTGTGAGAGAGAGAGTGACAGTCTGTGTGTGAGAGAGAGAGAGAGACAGTCTGTGTGTAGAGAGAGAGAAAGAGAGTAACAGTCTGTGCGTGAGAGAGAGAGTGACAGTCTGTGCGTGAGAGAGAGAGTGACAGTCTGTGTGTGAGAGAGAGAGAGACAGTCTGTGTGTGAGAGAGAGAGAGAGAGAGTAACAGTCTGTGTGTGAGAGAGAGAGAGAGAGAGTAACAGTCTGTGTGTGAGAGAGAGAGTGACAGTCTGTGTGAGAGAGAGAGAGAGAGTGACAGTCTGTGAGAGAGAGAGAGAGAGTGACAGTCTGTGTGTGAGAGAGAGAGAGAGAGTGACAGTCTGTGTGTGAGAGAGAGAGAGAGAGAGTGACAGTCTGTGTGTGAGAGAGAGAGAGTGACAGTCTGTGTGTGTGAGAGAGAGAGAGAGAGAGAGAGAGTGACAGTCTGTGTGTGAGAGAGAGAGTGACAGTCTGTGTGTGAGAGAGAGAGAGACAGTCTGTGTGTAGAGAGAGAGAAAGAGAGTAACAGTCTGTGCGTGAGAGAGAGAGTGACAGTCTGTGTGTGAGAGAGAGAGAGACAGTCTGTGTGTGAGAGAGAGAGAGAGAGAGTAACAGTCTGTGTTTGTGAGAGAGAGAGAGAGAGTAACAGTCTGTGTGTGAGAGAGAGAGTGACAGTCTGTGTGTGAGAGAGAGAGAGATAGTCTGCGTGTGAGAGAGAGAGAGAGAGAGTAACAGTCTGTGTGTGTGAGAGAGAGAGAGAGAGTGACAGTCTGTGTGTGAGAGAGAGAGACAGTCTGTGTGTGAGAGAGTGACAGTCTGTGTGAGAGAGAGAGAGAGAGTGACAGTCTGTGTGTGAGAGAGAGAGAGAGAGTGACAGTCTGTGTGTGAGAGAGAGAGAGTGACAGTCTGTGTGTGAGAGAGAGAGAGTGACAGTCTGTGTGTGAGAAGAGAGAGTGACAGTCTGTGTGAGAGAGAGAGAGTGACAGTCTGTGTGTGAGAGAGAGAGAGTGACAGTCTGTGTGTGAGAGAGAGAGTGACAGTCTGTGTGTGAGAGAGAGAGAGTGACAGTCTGTGTGTGAGAGAGAGAGAGAGTGACAGTCTGTGTGTGAGAGAGAGAGAGAGAGAGTGGCAGTCTGTGTGTGAGAGAGAGAGAGTGACAGTCTGTGTGTGTGAGAGAGAGAGAGAGAGAGAGAGAGTGACAGTCTGTGTGTGTGAGAGAGAGAGAGAGAGAGAGAGAGTGACAGTCTGTGTGTGAGAGAGAGAGAGACAGTCTGTGTGTAGAGAGAGAGAAAGAGAGTAACAGTCTGTGCGTGAGAGAGAGAGTGACAGTCTGTGTGTGAGAGAGAGAGAGTGACAGTCTGTGTGTGAGAGAGAGAGAGTGACAGTCTGTGTGTGAGAGAGAGAGAGTGACAGTCTGTGTGAGAGAGAGAGAGAGTGACAGTCTGTGTGAGAGAGAGAGAGAGAGAGTAACAGTCTGTGTGTGAGAGAGAGAGAGAGAGAGTAACAGTCTGTGTGTGAGAGAGAGAGAGAGAGAGTGACAGTCTGTTTGAGAGAGAGAGAGAGAGTGACAGTCTGTGTGAGAGAGAGAGAGAGAGTGACAGTCTGTGTGAGAGAGAGAGAGAGAGTGACAGTCTGTGTGAGAGAGAGAGAGAGAGTGACAGTCTGTGTGAGAGAGAGAGAGAGAGTGACAGTCTGTGTGTGAGAGAGAGAGAGAGTGACAGTCTGTGTGAGAGAGAGAGAGAGTGACAGTCTGTGTGTGAGAGAGAGAGAGTGACAGTCTGTGTGTGAGAGAGAGAGAGTGACAGTCTGTGTGAGAGAGAGAGAGAGAGAGAGAGACAGTCTGTGTGTGAGAGAGAGAGTGATAGTCTGTGTGTGAGAGAGAGAGTGATAGTCTGTGTGTGAGAGAGAGAGTGATAGTCTGTGTGTGTGAGAGAGAGAGAGTGACAGTCTGTGTGTGAGAGAGAGAGAGAGAGAGACAGTCTGTGTGAGAGAGAGAGTGACAGTCTGTGTGTGTGTGAGAGAGAGAGAGTGACAGTCTGTGTGTGAGAGAGAGAGAGAGAGAGTGACAGTCTGTGTGAGAGAGAGAGAGAGAGAGAGAGACAGTCTGTGTGTGAGAGAGAGAGTGATAGTCTGTGTGTGTGAGAGAGAGAGAGTGACAGTCTGTGTGTGAGAGAGAGAGAGAGAGAGACAGTCTGTGTGTGAGAGAGAGAGTGATAGTCTGTGTGTGTGAGAGAGAGAGAGTGACAGTCTGTGTGTGAGAGAGAGAGAGAGAGAGTGACAGTCTGTGTGTGAGAGAGAGAGAGTGACAGTCTGTGTGTGTGAGAGAGAGAGAGAGAGAGAGAGAGTGACAGTCTGTGTGTGAGAGAGAGAGTGACAGTCTGTGTGTGAGAGAGAGAGAGACAGTCTGTGTGTGAGAGAGAGAGTGATAGTCTGTGTGTGTGAGAGAGAGAGAGTGACAGTCTGTGTGTGAGAGAGAGAGAGAGAGTGACAGTCTGTGTGTGAGAGAGAGAGAGTGACAGTCTGTGTGTGTGTGAGAGAGAGAGAGAGAGAGACAGTCTGTGTGTGAGAGAGAGAGAGTGACAGTCTGTGTGTGAGAGAGAGAGAGTGACAGTCTGTGTGTGAGAGAGAGAGTGACAGTCTGTGTGTGAGAGAGAGAGTGACAGTCTGTGTGTGAGAGAGAGAGACAGTCTGTGTGTAGAGAGAGAGAAAGAGAGTAACAGTCTGTGCGTGAGAGAGAGTGACAGTCTGTGCGTGAGAGAGAGAGTGACAGTCTGTGTGTGAGAGAGAGAGAGACAGTCTGTGTGTGAGAGAGAGAGAGTAACAGTCTGTGTGTGAGAGAGAGAGAGAGAGAGTAACAGTCTGTGTGTGAGAGAGAGAGAGAGAGAGTGACAGTCTGTGTGTGTGAGAGAGAGAGAGAGAGTGACAGTCTGTGTGTGAGAGAGAGAGACAGTCTGTGTGTGAGAGAGAGAGAGTGACAGTCTGTGTGTGAGAGAGAGAGAGTGACAGTCTGTGTGTGAGAGAGAGAGAGTGACAGTCTGTGTGAGAGAGAGAGAGAGTGACAGTCTGTGTGTGAGAGAGAGAGAGAGAGAGTAACAGTCTGTGTGTGAGAGAGAGAGAGAGAGAGTAACAGTCTGTGTGTGAGAGAGAGAGAGAGAGAGTGACAGTCTGTTTGAGAGAGAGAGAGAGAGTGACAGTCTGTGAGAGAGAGAGAGAGAGTGACAGTCTGTGTGAGAGAGAGAGAGAGAGTGACAGTCTGTGTGAGAGAGAGAGAGTGACAGTCTGTGTGAGAGAGAGAGAGAGTGACTGTCTGTGTGAGAGAGAGAGAGAGTGACAGTCTGTGTGTGAGAGAGAGAGAGTGACAGTCTGTGTGTGAGAGAGAGAGAGTGACAGTCTGTGTGAGAGAGAGAGAGAGAGAGAGAGACAGTCTGTGTGTGAGAGAGAGAGTGATAGTCTGTGTGTGAGAGAGAGAGTGATAGTCTGTGTGTGAGAGAGAGAGTGATAGTCTGTGTGTGTGAGAGAGAGAGTGACAGTCTGTGTGTGAGAGAGAGAGACAGTCTGTGTGAGAGAGAGAGTGACAGTCTGTGTGTGTGTGAGAGAGAGAGAGTGACAGTCTGTGTGTGAGAGAGAGAGAGAGAGAGTGACAGTCTGTGTGAGAGAGAGAGAGAGAGAGAGAGACAGTCTGTGTGTGAGAGAGAGAGTGATAGTCTGTGTGTGTGAGAGAGAGAGAGTGACAGTCTGTGTGTGAGAGAGAGAGAGAGAGAGACAGTCTGTGTGTGAGAGAGAGAGTGATAGTCTGTGTGTGTGAGAGAGAGAGAGTGACAGTCTGTGTGTGTGAGAGAGAGAGAGAGAGAGAGAGAGTGACAGTCTGTGTGTGAGAGAGAGAGTGACAGTCTGTGTGTGAGAGAGAGAGAGACAGTCTGTGTGTAGAGAGAGAGAAAGAGAGTAACAGTCTGTGCGTGAGAGAGAGAGTGACAGTCTGTGTGTGAGAGAGAGAGAGACAGTCTGTGTGTGAGAGAGAGAGAGAGAGTAACAGTCTGTGTTTGTGAGAGAGAGAGAGAGAGAGTAACAGTCTGTGTGTGAGAGAGAGAGTGACAGTCTGTGTGTGAGAGAGAGAGAGATAGTCTGCGTGTGAGAGAGAGAGAGAGAGAGTAACAGTCTGTGTGTGTGAGAGAGAGAGAGAGAGTGACAGTCTGTGTGTGAGAGAGAGAGACAGTCTGTGTGTGAGAGAGTGACAGTCTGTGTGTGAGAGAGAGTGAGAGAGTGACAGTCTGTGTGTGAGAGAGAGAGAGAGAGTGACAGTCTGTGTGAGAGAGAGAGAGAGTGACAGTCTGTGTGTGAGAGAGAGAGAGTGACAGTCTGTGTGAGAGAGAGAGAGTGACAGTCTGTGTGTGAGAGAGAGAGAGTGACAGTCTGTGTGTGAGAGAGAGAGAGTGACAGTCTGTGTGAGAGAGAGAGAGTGACAGTCTGTGTGTGAGAGAGAGAGAGTGACAGTCTGTGTGTGAGAGAGAGAGAGTGACAGTCTGTGTGTGAGAGAGAGAGAGAGTGACAGTCTGTGTGTGAGAGAGAGAGAGAGACAGTCTGTGTGTGAGAGAGAGAGTGATAGTCTGTGTGTGTGAGAGAGAGAGAGTGACAGTCTGTGTGCGAGAGAGAGAGTGACAGTCTGTGTGTGACAGAGAGAGAGACAGTCTGTGTGAGAGAGAGAGTGAGTGAGTGAGAGAGAGAGAGTGACAGTCTGTGTGTGAGAGAGAGAGAGAGAGAGTGACAGTCTGTGTGTGAGAGAGAGAGAGTGACAGTCTGTGTGTGAGAGAGAGAGAGTGACAGTCTGTGTGTGAGAGAGAGAGAGAGTGACAGTCTGTGTGTGAGAGAGAGAGAGAGTGACAGTCTGTGTGTGAGAGAGAGTGAGTGAGAGAGAGAGAGTGACAGTCTGTGTGTGAGAGAGAGTGAGTGAGAGAGAGTGACAGTCTGTGTGTGTGAGAGAGAGAGAGAGAGCGACAGTCTGTGTGTGAGAGAGAGAGAGAGAGAGAGTGACAGTCTGTGTGTGAGAGAGAGAGAGAGAGTGACAGTCTGTGTGTGAGAGAGAGTGAGTGAGAGAGAGAGAGTGACAGTCAGTGTGTGTGAGAGAGAGTGACAGTCTGTGTGTGTGAGAGAGAGAGAGTGACAGTCTGTGTGTGAGAGAGAGAGAGAGAGTGACAGTCTGTGTGTGAGAGAGAGAGAGTGACAGTCTGTGTGTGTGTGAGAGAGAGAGAGAGAGAGACAGTCTGTGTGTGAGAGAGAGAGAGTGACAGTCTGTGTGTGAGAGAGAGAGAGTGACAGTCTGTGTGTGAGAGAGAGAGTGACAGTCTGTGTGTGAGAGAGAGAGTGACAGTCTGTGTGTGAGAGAGAGAGACAGTCTGTGTGTAGAGAGAGAGAAAGAGAGTAACAGTCTGTGCGTGAGAGAGAGTGACAGTCTGTGCGTGAGAGAGAGAGTGACAGTCTGTGTGTGAGAGAGAGAGAGACAGTCTGTGTGTGAGAGAGAGAGAGTAACAGTCTGTGTGTGAGAGAGAGAGAGAGAGAGTAACAGTCTGTGTGTGAGAGAGAGAGAGAGAGAGTGACAGTCTGTGTGTGTGAGAGAGAGAGAGAGAGTGACAGTCTGTGTGTGAGAGAGAGAGACAGTCTGTGTGTGAGAGAGAGAGAGTGACAGTCTGTGTGTGAGAGAGAGAGAGTGACAGTCTGTGTGTGAGAGAGAGAGAGTGACAGTCTGTGTGAGAGAGAGAGAGAGTGACAGTCTGTGTGTGAGAGAGAGAGAGAGAGAGTAACAGTCTGTGTGTGAGAGAGAGAGAGAGAGAGTAACAGTCTGTGTGTGTGAGAGAGAGAGAGAGAGTGACAGTCTGTTTGAGAGAGAGAGAGAGAGTGACAGTCTGTGTGAGAGAGAGAGAGAGAGTGACAGTCTGTGTGAGAGAGAGAGAGAGAGTGACAGTCTGTGTGAGAGAGAGAGAGAGAGTGACAGTCTGTGTGAGAGAGAGAGAGAGAGTGACAGTCTGTGTGAGAGAGAGAGAGAGTGACAGTCTGTGTGAGAGAGAGAGAGAGTGACAGTCTGTGTGTGAGAGAGAGAGAGTGACAGTCTGTGTGTGAGAGAGAGAGAGTGACAGTCTGTGTGAGAGAGAGAGAGAGAGAGAGAGACAGTCTGTGTGTGAGAGAGAGAGTGATAGTCTGTGTGTGAGAGAGAGAGTGATAGTCTGTGTGTGAGAGAGAGAGTGATAGTCTGTGTGTGTGAGAGAGAGAGAGTGACAGTCTGTGTGTGAGAGAGAGAGACAGTCTGTGTGAGAGAGAGAGTGACAGTCTGTGTGTGTGTGAGAGAGAGAGAGTGACAGTCTGTGTGTGAGAGAGAGAGAGAGAGAGTGACAGTCTGTGTGAGAGAGAGAGAGAGAGAGACAGTCTGTGTGTGAGAGAGAGAGTGATAGTCTGTGTGTGTGAGAGAGAGAGAGTGACAGTCTGTGTGTGAGAGAGAGAGAGAGAGAGACAGTCTGTGTGTGAGAGAGAGAGTGATAGTCTGTGTGTGTGAGAGAGAGAGAGTGACAGTCTGTGGTGAGAGAGAGAGAGAGTGACAGTCTGTGTGTGAGAGAGAGAGAGTGACAGTCTGTGTGTGTGAGAGAGAGAGAGAGAGAGAGAGAGTGACAGTCTGTGTGTGAGAGAGAGAGTGACAGTCTGTGTGTGAGAGAGAGAGAGACAGTCTGTGTGTAGAGAGAGAGAAAGAGAGTAACAGTCTGTGCGTGAGAGAGAGAGTGACAGTCTGTGTGTGAGAGAGAGAGAGACAGTCTGTGTGTGAGAGAGAGAGAGAGAGTAACAGTCTGTGTTTGTGAGAGAGAGAGAGAGTAACAGTCTGTGTGTGAGAGAGAGAGTGACAGTCTGTGTGTGAGAGAGAGAGAGATAGTCTGCGTGTGAGAGAGAGAGAGAGAGAGTAACAGTCTGTGTGTGTGAGAGAGAGAGAGAGAGTGACAGTCTGTGTGTGAGAGAGAGAGACAGTCTGTGTGTGAGAGAGTGACAGTCTGTGTGTGAGAGAGAGAGAGAGAGTGACAGTCTGTGTGAGAGAGAGAGAGAGTGACAGTCTGTGTGTGAGAGAGAGAGAGTGACAGTCTGTGTGAGAGAGAGAGAGTGACAGTCTGTGTGTGAGAGAGAGAGAGTGACAGTCTGTGTGTGAGAGAGAGAGAGTGACAGTCTGTGTGTGAGAGAGAGAGAGTGACAGTCTGTGTGAGAGAGAGAGAGTGACAGTCTGTGTGTGAGAGAGAGAGAGTGACAGTCTGTGTGTGAGAGAGAGAGAGTGACAGTCTGTGTGTGAGAGAGAGAGTGATAGTCTGTGTGTGTGAGAGAGAGAGAGTGACAGTCTGTGTGTGAGAGAGAGAGTGACAGTCTGTGTGTGACAGAGAGAGAGACAGTCTGTGTGAGAGAGAGAGTGAGTGAGTGAGAGAGAGAGAGTGACAGTCTGTGTGTGTGAGAGAGAGAGAGAGAGTGACAGTCTGTGTGTGAGAGAGAGAGAGTGACAGTCTGTGTGTGAGAGAGAGAGAGTGACAGTCTGTGTGTGAGAGAGAGAGAGAGTGACAGTCTGTGTGTGAGAGAGAGAGAGAGTGACAGTCTGTGTGTGAGAGAGAGTGAGTGAGAGAGAGAGAGTGACAGTCTGTGTGTGAGAGAGAGTGAGTGAGAGAGAGTGACAGTCTGTGTGTGTGAGAGAGAGAGAGAGAGCGACAGTCTGTGTGTGAGAGAGAGAGAGAGAGAGAGTGACAGTCTGTGTGTGAGAGAGAGAGAGAGAGTGACAGTCTGTGTGTGAGAGAGAGTGAGTGAGAGAGAGAGAGTGACAGTCAGTGTGTGTGAGAGAGAGTGACAGTCTGTGTGTGAGAGAGAGAGAGAGTGACAGTCTGTGTGTGAGAGAGAGAGAGTGACAGTCTGTGTGTGAGAGAGAGAGAGTGACAGTCTGTGTGAGAGAGAGAGTGACAGTCTGTGTGTGAGAGAGAGAGACTGACAGTCTGTGTGTGAGAGAGAGAGAGTGAGAGAGAGAGAGAGTGACAGTCTGTGTGTGAGAGAGAGAGGGTGACAGTCTGTGTGTGAGAGAGAGAGGGTGACAGTCTGTGTGTGAGAGAGAGAGGGTGACAGTCTGTGTGTGAGAGAGAGAGAGAGAGACAGTCTGTGTGTGAGAGAGAGAGAGTGACAGTCTGTGTGAGAGAGAGAGAGAGAGACAGTCTGTGTGTGAGAGAGAGAGTGATAGTCTGTGTGTGTGAGAGAGAGAGAGTGACAGTCTGTGTGTGTGAGAGAGAGAGAGTGACAGTCTGTGTGTGAGAGAGAGAGAGAGAGAGTGACAGTCTGTGTGTGAGAGAGAGAGAGTGACAGTCTGTGTGTGTGAGAGAGAGAGAGAGAGAGACAGTCTGTGTGTGAGAGAGAGAGAGTGACAGTCTGTGTGTGAGAGAGAGAGTGACAGTCTGTGTGTGAGAGAGAGAGAGAGACAGTCTGTGTGTAGAGAGAGAGAAAGAGAGTAACAGTCTGTGCGTGAGAGAGAGAGTGACAGTCTGTGCGTGAGAGAGAGAGTGACAGTCTGTGTGTGAGAGAGAGAGAGACAGTCTGTGTGTGTGAGAGAGAGAGAGAGAGAGTAACAGTCTGTGTGTGAGAGAGAGAGAGAGAGAGTAACAGTCTGTGTGTGAGAGAGAGAGTGACAGTCTGTGTGAGAGAGAGAGAGAGAGTGACTGACAGTCTGTGTGTGAGAGAGAGAGAGAGAGAGTGACAGTCTGTGTGTGAGAGAGAGAGAGTGACAGTCTGTGTGTGTGAGAGAGAGAGAGAGAGAGAGAGAGTGACAGTCTGTGTGTGAGAGAGAGAGTGACAGTCTGTGTGTGAGAGAGAGAGAGACAGTCTGTGTGTAGAGAGAGAGAAAGAGAGTAACAGTCTGTGCGTGAGAGAGAGAGTGACAGTCTGTGTGTGAGAGAGAGAGAGACAGTCTGTGTGTGAGAGAGAGAGAGAGAGAGTAACAGTCTGTGTTTGTGAGAGAGAGAGAGAGAGTAACAGTCTGTGTGTGAGAGAGAGAGTGACAGTCTGTGTGTGAGAGAGAGAGAGATAGTCTGCGTGTGAGAGAGAGAGAGAGAGAGTAACAGTCTGTGTGTGTGAGAGAGAGAGAGAGAGTGACAGTCTGTGTGTGAGAGAGAGAGACAGTCTGTGTGTGAGAGAGTGACAGTCTGTGTGAGAGAGAGAGAGAGAGTGACAGTCTGTGTGAGAGAGAGAGAGAGTGACAGTCTGTGTGTGAGAGAGAGAGAGTGACAGTCTGTGTGTGAGAGCGAGAGAGTGACAGTCTGTGTGTGAGAGAGAGAGAGTGACAGTCTGTGTGTGAGAAGAGAGAGTGACAGTCTGTGTGAGAGAGAGAGAGTGACAGTCTGTGTGTGAGAGAGAGAGAGTGACAGTCTGTGTGTGAGAGAGAGAGTGACAGTCTGTGTGTGAGAGAGAGAGAGTGACAGTCTGTGTGTGAGAGAGAGAGAGTGACAGTCTGTGTGTGAGAGAGAGAGAGAGTGACAGTCTGTGTGTGAGAGAGAGAGAGAGAGAGAGACAGTCTGTGTGTGAGAGAGAGAGTGATAGTCTGTGTGTGTGAGAGAGAGAGAGTGACAGTCTGTGTGTGAGAGAGAGAGAGAGTGACAGTCTGTGTGTGACAGAGAGAGAGAGACAGTCTGTGTGTGAGAGAGAGAGAGAGAGTGAGTGACAGTCTGTGTGTGAGAGAGAGTGAGTGAGAGAGAGAGAGTGACAGTCTGTGTGTGAGAGTGAGAGAGTGACAGTCTGTGTGTGTGAGAGAGAGAGAGAGAGAGAGTGACAGTCTGTGTGTGAGAGAGAGAGAGAGTGACAATCTGTGTGTGAGAGAGTGACAGTCTGTGTGAGAGAGAGAGTGAGTGAGTGAGAGAGAGAGAGTGACAGTCTGTGTGTGAGAGAGAGAGAGAGAGAGTGACAGTCTGTGTGAGAGAGAGAGAGTGACAGTCTGTGTGTGAGAGAGAGAGAGTGACAGTCTGTGTGTGAGAGAGAGAGAGTGACAGTCTGTGTGTGAGAGAGAGAGAGTGACAGTCTGTGTGTGTGAGAGAGAGACTGACAGTCTGTGTGTGAGAGAGAGTGAGTGAGAGAGAGAGAGTGACAGTCTGTGTGTGAGAGAGAGTGAGTGAGAGAGAGTGACAGTCTGTGTGTGTGAGAGAGAGAGAGAGAGCGACAGTCTGTGTGTGAGAGAGAGAGAGAGAGAGAGTGACAGTCTGTGTGTGAGAGAGAGAGAGAGAGAGAGTGACAGTCTGTGTGTGAGAGAGAGTGAGTGAGAGAGAGAGTGACAGTCAGTGTGTGTGAGAGAGAGTGACAGTCTGTGTATGAGAGAGAGAGAGAGAGAGAGAGTGACAGTCTGTGTGTGAGAGAGAGAGAGTGACAGTCTGTGTGTGAGAGAGAGAGAGTGACAGTCTGTGTGTGAGAGAGAGAGACTGACAGTCTGTGTGTGAGAGAGAGAGAGTGAGAGAGAGAGAGAGTGACAGTCTGTGTGTGAGAGAGAGAGAGTGACAGTCTGTGTGTGTGAGAGAGAGAGAGAGAGAGACAGTCTGTGTGTGAGAGAGAGAGGGTGACAGTCTGTGTGTGAGAGAGAGAGTGATAGTCTGTGTGTGTGAGAGAGAGAGAGTGACAGTCTGTGTGTGAGAGAGAGAGAGAGAGAGTGACAGTCTGTGTGTGAGAGAGAGAGAGTGACAGTCTGTGTGTGTGAGAGAGAGAGAGAGAGAGACAGTCTGTGTGTGAGAGAGAGAGAGTGACAGTCTGTGTGTGAGAGAGAGAGTGACAGTCTGTGTGTGAGAGAGAGAGTGACAGTCTGTGTGTGAGAGAGAGAGAGAGACAGTCTGTGTGTAGAGAGAGAGAAAGAGAGTAACAGTCTGTGCGTGAGAGAGAGTGACAGTCTGTGCGTGAGAGAGAGAGTGACAGTCTGTGTGTGAGAGAGAGAGAGACAGTCTGTGTGTGAGAGAGAGAGAGAGAGAGTAACAGTCTGTGTGTGAGAGAGAGAGAGAGAGAGTAACAGTCTGTGTGTGAGAGAGAGAGAGAGAGAGTAACAGTCTGTGTGTGAGAGAGAGAGTGACAGTCTGTGTGTGAGAGAGAGAGAGATAGTCTGTGTGTGAGAGAGAGAGAGAGAGAGTAACAGTCTGTGTGTGTGAGAGAGAGAGAGAGAGAGTGACAGTCTGTGTGTGAGAGAGAGAGACAGTCTGTGTGTGAGAGAGTGACAGTCTGTTTGAGAGAGAGAGAGAGAGAGTGACAGTCTGTGTGAGAGAGAGAGAGAGTGACAGTCTGTGTGAGAGAGAGAGAGAGAGTGACAGTCTGTGTGAGAGAGAGAGAGAGAGTGACAGTCTGTGTGAGAGAGAGAGAGAGAGTGACAGTCTGTGTGAGAGAGAGAGAGAGAGTGACAGTCTGTGTGAGAGAGAGAGAGAGTGACAGTCTGTGTGTGAGAGAGAGAGAGTGACAGTCTGTGTGTGAGAGAGAGAGAGTGACAGTCTGTGTGAGAGAGAGAGAGAGAGAGACAGTCTGTGTGTGAGAGAGAGAGTGACAGTCTGTGTGTGTGAGAGAGAGAGAGTGACAGTCTGTGTGAGAGAGAGAGAGAGAGAGACAGTCTGTGTGTGAGAGAGAGAGTGATAGTCTGTGTGTGTGAGAGAGAGAGAGTGACAGTCTGTGTGTGAGAGAGAGAGAGAGAGAGAGTGACAGTCTGTGTGTGAGAGAGAGAGAGTGACAGTCTGTGTGTGTGAGAGAGAGAGAGAGAGACAGTCTGTGTGTGAGAGAGAGAGAGTGACAGTCTGTGTGTGAGAGAGAGAGTGACAGTCTGTGTGTGAGAGAGAGAGTGACAGTCTGTGTGTGAGAGAGAGAGAGAGACAGTCTGTGTGTGAGAGAGAGAGAGAGAGAGTAACAGTCTGTGTGTGAGAGAGAGAGAGAGAGAGTAACAGTCTGTGTGTGAGAGAGAGAGAGAGAGAGTAACAGTCTGTGTGTGAGAGAGAGAGAGAGAGAGTAACAGTCTGTGTGTGAGAGAGAGAGAGTGACAGTCTGTGTGTGAGAGAGAGAGAGATAGTCTGTGTGTGAGAGAGAGAGAGAGAGAGTAACAGTCTGTGTGTGAGAGAGAGAGAGAGAGTGACAGTCTGTGTGTGAGAGAGAGAGACAGTCTGTGTGTGAGAGAGTGACAGTCTGTTTGAGAGAGAGAGAGAGAGTGACAGTCTGTGTGAGAGAGAGAGAGAGAGTGACAGTCTGTGTGAGAGAGAGAGAGAGAGTGACAGTCTGTGTGAGAGAGAGAGAGAGAGTGACAGTCTGTGTGAGAGAGAGAGAGAGAGTGACAGTCTGTGTGAGAGAGAGAGAGAGAGTGACAGTCTGTGTGTGAGAGAGAGAGAGTGACAGTCTGTGTGTGAGAGAGAGAGTGATAGTCTGTGTGTGTGAGAGAGAGAGAGTGACAGTCTGTGTGTGAGAGAGAGAGAGAGAGAGAGAGAGTCTGTGTGTGAGAGAGAGAGTGATAGTCTGTGTGTGTGAGAGAGAGAGAGTGACAGTCTGTGTGTGAGAGAGAGAGAGAGAGAGTGACAGTCTGTGTGTGAGAGAGAGAGAGTGACAGTCTCAGTCTGTGTGTGAGAGAGAGAGAGTGACAGTCTGTGTGTGTGAGAGAGAGAGAGAGAGAGACAGTCTGTGTGTGAGAGAGAGAGAGTGACAGTCTGTGTGTGAGAGAGAGAGTGACAGTCTGTGTGTGAGAGAGAGAGTGACAGTCTGTGTGTGAGAGAGAGAGAGTGACAGTCTGTGTGAGAGAGAGAGAGTGACAGTCTGTGTGAGAGAGAGAGAGAGTGACAGTCTGTGTGTGAGAGAGAGAGAGTGACAGTCTGTGTGTGAGAGAGAGAGAGTGACAGTCTGTGTGAGAGAGAGAGAGAGAGAGAGAGACAGTCTGTGTGTGAGAGAGAGAGTGATAGTCTGTGTGTGTGAGAGAGAGAGAGTGACAGTCTGTGTGTGAGAGAGAGAGAGAGAGTGACAGTCTGTGTGTGACAGAGAGAGACAGTCTGTGTGTGAGAGAGTGACAGTCTGTGTGAGAGAGAGAGAGAGAGTGACAGTCTGTGTGAGAGAGAGAGAGAGTGACAGTCTGTGTGTGAGAGAGAGAGAGTGACAGTCTGTGTGAGAGAGAGAGAGTGACAGTCTGTGTGTGAGAGAGAGAGAGTGACAGTCTGTGTGTGAGAGAGAGAGAGTGACAGTCTGTGTGTGAGAGAGAGAGAGTGACAGTCTGTGTGAGAGAGAGAGAGTGACAGTCTGTGTGTGAGAGAGAGAGAGTGACAGTCTGTGTGTGAAAGAGAGAGAGAGTGACAGTCTGTGTGTGAGAGAGAGAGAGAGACAGTCTGTGTGTGAGAGAGAGAGTGATAGTCTGTGTGTGTGAGAGAGAGAGAGTGACAGTCTGTGTGAGAGAGAGAGAGAGAGTGACAGTCTGTGTGTGACAGAGAGAGAGAGACAGTCTGTGTGTGAGAGAGAGAGAGAGAGTGAGTGACAGTCTGTGTGTGAGAGAGAGTGAGTGAGAGAGAGAGAGTGACAGTCTGTGTGTGAGAGTGAGAGAGTGACAGTCTGAGTGTGTGAGAGAGAGAGAGAGAGAGAGAGAGAGAGAGTGACAGTCTGTGTGTGAGAGAGAGAGAGAGTGACAATCTGTGTGTGAGAGAGTGACAGTCTGTGTGAGAGAGAGAGTGAGTGAGTGAGAGAGAGAGAGTGACAGTCTGTGTGTGAGAGAGAGAGAGAGTGACAGTCTGTGTGTGAGAGAGAGAGAGTGACAGTCTGTGTGTGAGAGAGAGTGACAGTTTGTGTGTGAGAGAGAGAGACTGACAGTCTGTGTGTGAGAGAGAGTGAGTGAGAGAGAGAGAGTGACAGTCTGTGAGTGAGAGAGAGTGACAGTCTGTGTGTGTGAGAGAGAGAGAGAGAGCGACAGTCTGTGTGTGAGAGAGAGAGAGAGAGAGAGAGTGACAGTCTGTGTGTGAGAGAGAGAGAGAGAGAGAGAGAGAGTGACAGTCTGTGTGTGAGAGAGAGTGAGTGAGAGAGAGAGAGTGACAGTCAGTGTGTGTGAGAGAGAGTGACAGTCAGTGTGTGTGAGAGAGAGTGACAGTCTGTGTGTGAGAGAGAGAGAGTGACAGTCTGTGTGTGAGAGAGAGAGAGTGACAGTCTGTGTGTGAGAGAGAGAGAGTGACAGTCTGTGTGAGAGAGAGAGTGACAGTCTGTGTGTGAGAGAGAGTGAGTGAGAGAGAGAGACTGACAGTCTGTGTGTGAGAGAGAGAGAGTGACAGTCTGTGTGTGAGAGAGAGAGAGTGACAGTCTGTGTGTGAGAGAGAGAGAGTGACAGTCTGTGTGTGAGAGAGAGAGAGTGACAGTCTGTGTGAGAGAGAGAGTGACAGTCTGTGTGTGAGAGAGAGAGACTGACAGTCTGTGTGTGAGAGTGAGAGAGAGAGAGAGTGACAGTCTGTGTGTGAGAGAGAGAGAGGGTGACAGTCTGTGTGTGAGAGAGAGAGGGTGACAGTCTGTGTGAGAGAGAGAGAGAGAGACAGTCTGTGTGTGTGAGAGAGAGAGTGATAGTCTGTGTGTGTGAGAGAGAGAGAGTGACAGTCTGTGTGTGAGAGAGAGAGAGAGAGAGTGACAGTCTGTGTGTGAGAGAGAGAGAGTGACAGTCTGTGTGTGTGTGAGAGAGAGAGAGAGAGAGACAGTCTGTGTGTGAGAGAGAGAGAGTGACAGTCTGTGTGTGAGAGAGAGAGTGACAGTCTGTGTGTGAGAGAGAGAGTGACAGTCTGTGTGTGAGAGAGAGAGAGACAGTCTGTGTGTAGAGAGAGAGAAAGAGAGTAACAGTCTGTGCGTGAGAGAGAGTGACAGTCTGTGCGTGAGAGAGAGAGTGACAGTCTGTGTGTGAGAGAGAGAGAGAGACAGTCTGTGTGTGAGAGAGAGAGAGAGAGTAACAGTCTGTGTGTGAGAGAGAGAGAGAGAGAGTGACAGTCTGTGTGTGAGAGAGAGAGAGAGACAGTGACAGTCTGTGTGTGTGAGAGAGAGAGAGAGTGACAGTCTGTGTGTGAGAGAGAGTGAGTGAGAGAGAGAGAGTGACAGTCTGTGTGTGAGAGAGAGTGAGTGAGAGAGAGTGACAGTCTGTGTGTGTGAGAGAGAGAGAGAGAGCGACAGTCTGTGTGTGAGAGAGAGAGAGAGAGAGAGTGAC
>NW_027251518.1:0-44137 GCF_044704955.1 Pristiophorus japonicus
TCCGTCTCACGCTCTCCCTCTCTCTCTTCATCTCTCGCTCCCCCTCTCTCTCTCCGTCTCTCGCTCCCCATATCTCTCTCCGTCTCTCGCTCTCTCTCTCTCTCTTCATCTCTCGCACCCCCTCTCTCTCTTCGTATCTCGCTCCGCATCTCTCTCTCCGTCTCTCGCTCCCCCTCTCTCTCCGTCTCTCGCTCCCATTCTCTCTCCGTCTCTCGCTCCCACTCTCTCTCCGTCTCTCGCTCCCTCTCTCTCTTTGCGTCTCTCGCTCACTCTCTCTCTCCGTCTGTCACTCCCCCCTTTCTCTCTCTCCGTCTCTCGCTCCCCCTCTCTCTCTCCGTCTCTCGCTCCCACTCTCTCCCTCTCTCGCTCCCCTCTCTCTCCGTCTCTCGCTCCCACTCTCTCTCCGTCTCTCGCTCCCCCTCTCTCTCCGTCTCTCGCTCCCCCTCTCTCTCCGTCTCTCGCTCCACATCTCTCTCTCCATCTCTCGCTCCCCCTCTATCTCTTCGTATCTCGCTCCCCATCTCTCTCTTCATCTCTCGCTCCCCCTCTCTCTCTCCGTCTCTCGCTCCCCATATCTCTCTCCGTCTCTCGCTCTCTCTCTCTCTCTTCATCTCTCGCACCCCCTCTCTCTCTTCGTATCTCGCTCCGCATCTCTCTCTCCGTCTCTCGCTCCCCCTCTCTCTCCGTCTCTCGCTCCCACTCTCTCTCCGTCTCTCGCTCCCTCTCTCTCTTTGCGTCTCTCGCTCACTCTCTCTCTCCGTCTGTCACTCCCCCCTTTCTCTCTCTCCGTCTCTCGCTCCCCCTCTCTCTCTCCGTCTCTCGCTCCCACTCTCTCCCTCTCTCGCTCCCCTCTCTCTCCGTCTCTCGCTCCCACTCTCTCTCCGTCTCTCGCTCCCCCTCTCTCTCCGTCTCTCGCTCCCCCTCTCTCTCCGTCTCTCGCTCCACATCTCTCTCTCCATCTCTCGCTCCCCCTCTATCTCTTCGTATCTCGCTCCCCATCTCTCTCTCCATCTCTCGCTCCCCCTCTCTCTCTCTCCGTCTCTCGCTCCCCCTCTCTCTCTTCGTTTCTCGCTCCCACTCTCTCTTCATCTCTCGCTCCCCCTCTCTCTCTTCGTTTCTCGCTCCCACTCTCTCTTCATCTCTCGCTCCCCCTCTCTCTCTTCGTCTCTCACTCCCCCTCTCTCTCTCCATCTCTCGCTCCCCCTCTATCTCTTCGTATCTCGCTCCCCATCTCTCTCTCCATCTCTCGCTCCCCCTCTCTCTCTCTCCGTCTCTCGCTCCCCCTCTATCTCTTCGTCTCTCGCTCCCCCTCTCTCTCCGTCTCTCGCTCTCTCTCTCTCTCTTCATCTCTCGCACCCCCTCTCTCTCTTCGTATCTCGCTCCGCATCTCTCTCTCCGTCTCTCGCTCTCCCTCTCTCTCTCCGTCTCTCGCTCTCCCTCTCTCTCTCCGTCTCTCGCTCCCCCTCTCTCTCTCTCTCCGTCTCTCGATTCCCCCCCTCTCTCTCTCCGTCTCTCGCTCCCACCATCTCTCTCTCCCCCTCTCTCTCTCTCTGCGTCTCTCGCTCCCTCTCTCTCTGTCTCTCGCTCCCCTTCTCTCTCTCTCTGTCTCTCGCTCCCCCTCTCTCTATGTCTCTCGCTCACCCTCTCTCTCTCTCCGTCTCTCGCTCACTCTCTCTCTTTGCGTCTCTCGCTCACCCTCTCTCTCTCTCCGTCTGTCACTCCCCCCACTCTCTCTCTCTCCGTCTCTCGCTCCCCCTCTCTCTCTTCGTCTCTCGTTCCCCCTCTCCCTCTTCGTCTCTCGCTCCCTTTCTCCCTCTTCGTCTCTCGCTCTCCCTCTCTCGCTTCGTCTCTCGCGACCCCTCTTTCTCTCTCTCTGTCTCTCGCTCCCCCCTCTCTCTCTTCGTCTCTCGCTCTTTCTCTCTCTCTCTGTCTCTCGCTCACCCTCTCTCTCTTCATCTCTCGCTCCCCCTCTCTCTCTCCGTCTCTCGCTCTCCCTCTCTCTCTCCGTCTCTCGCTCCCCCTCTTTATCTCTCTCCATCTCTCGCTCCCCCTCTTTATCTCTCTCCATCTCTCGCAGCACCTCTTTCTCTCTCTCTGTCTCTCGCTCCCCCTCTTTCTCTCTCTCCGTCTCTCGCTCCCCCTCTCTCTCTCTCTCTCTACCTATCTCTCCGTCACTGGCTCCCCCTCTCTCTCCGTCTCTCGCTCCCCCTCTCTCTCGTCGTCTCTCGTTCCCCCTCTCCTCTTCGTCTCTCGCTCCCCCTCTCTCTCTTCGTCTCTCGTTCCCCCTCTCCCTCTTCGTCTCTCGCTCCCTTTCTCCCTCTTCGTCTCTCGTTCCCCCTCTCTCTCTCCGTCTCTCGCTCCCCCTCTCTCTCTCCGTCTCTCGCTCCCCCTCTCTCTCTCCGTCTCTCGCTCCCCCTCTCTCTCTCCGTCTCTCGCTCCCCCTCTCTCTCTCCGTCTCTCGCTCCCCCTCTCTCTCTCCGTCTCTCGCTCCCCCTCTCTCTCCCCATCTCTCTCTCCGTCTCTCACTCCCACTCTCTCTCCCCCCCCCTCGCTTCCTTTCTCTCTCTGCGTCTTTCGCTCCCTCTCTCTCCGTCTCTCGCTCCCCCTCTCTCTCTCCGTCTCTTGCTCCCCCTCTCTCTCTCCGTCTCTCACTCCCCCTCTCTCCCCCCCCCTCGCTTCCTTTCTCTCTCTGCGTCTTTCGCTCCCTCTCTCTCCGTCTCTCGCTCCCCCTCTCTCTCTTCGTCTCTCGCTCCCCCTCTCTCTCTCCGTCTCTCGCTCCCCCTCTCTCTCTCTGTCTCTCACTCCCCCTCTCTCTCTCCATCTCTCACTCCCCCTCTCTCTCTCCCCCTCTCTCTCCCCCCCCTCGCTTCCTTTCTCTCTCTCCGTCTCTCGCTCCCCCTCTCTCTCTTCGTCTCTCGCTCCCCCTCTCTCTCTGTCTCTCGCTCCCCCTCTATCTCTCCGTCTCTCGCTCCCCCTCTCTCTCTGTCTCTCGCTCCCCCTCTCTCTCTTCATCTCTTGCTCCCCCTCTCTCTCTCTCCGTCTCTCGCTCTCCCTCTCTCTCTCCGTCTCTCGCTCTCCCTCTCTCTCTTCATCTCTCGCTCCCCCTCTCTCCGTCTCTCGATCTCCCTCTCTCTCTCCGTCTCTCACTCTCCCTCTCTCTCTCCGTCTCTCGCTCTCCCTCTCTCTCTTCATCTCTCGCTCCCCCTCTCTCCGTCTCTCGTTCTCCCTCTCTCTCTCCATCTCTCGCTCCCCCTCTTTCTCTCTCTCCATCTCTCGCTCCCCCTCTTTCTCTCTCTCCATCTCTCGCTCCCCCTCTTTATCTCTCTCCATCTCTCGCAGCACCTCTTTCTCTCTCTCCGATACTCGCTCCCCTTCTCTATCTCTCTCTCTCTGCCTATCTCTCCGGCACTCGCTCCCCCTCTCTCTCTGCGTCTCTCGCTCACCCTCTCTCTCTCTCTCTGTCTCTCGCTCACCCTCTCTCTCTCTCCGTCTGTTGCTCCCCCTCTCTCTCTCTCCGTCTCTCGCTCCCCTCTCTCTCCATCTCTCGCTCCCCCTCTCTCTCTCTCCATCTCTCGCTCCCCCTCTCTCTCTCCGTCTCTCGATCCCCCTCTCTCTCTCTCTCCGTCTCTCGCTCCCACCATCTCTCTCTCCCCCTCTCGCTCCCCCTCTCTCTCTCCGTCTCTCTCTCTCTCTCTCCGTCTCTCGCTCCCCCTCTCTCTCCGTCTCTCGCTCCCACTCTCTCTCCGTCTCTCGCTCCCTCTCTATCTTTGCGTCTCTCGCTCACTCTCTCTCTCCGTCTGTCACTCCCCCCTTTCTCTCTCTCCGTCTCTCGCTCCCCCTCTCTCTCTCCGTCTCTCGCTCCCACTCTCTCCCTCTCTCGCTCCCCCTCTCTCTCCGTCTCTCGCTCCCCCTCTCTCTCCGTCTCTCGCTCCCACCATCTCTCTCTCCCCCTCTCGCTCCCCCTCTCTCTCTCCGTCTCTCTCTCTCTCTCCGTCTCTCGCTCCCCCTCTCTCTCCGTCTCTCGCTCCACATCTCTCTCTCCATCTCTCACTCCCCCTCTCTCGCTCTCCGTCTCTCGCTCCCCCTCTATCTCTTCGTCTCTCGCTCCCCCTCGCTCTCTTCATCTCTCGCTCCCCATATCTCTCTCCGTCTCTCGCTCTCTCTCTCTCTCTTCATCTCTCGCACCCCCTCTCTCTCTTCGTATCTCGCTCCGCATCTCTCTCTCCGTCTCTCGCTCTCCCTCTCTCTCTCCGTCTCTCGCTCTCCCTCTCTCTCTTCATCTCTCGCTCCCCCTCTCTCTCTCCGTCTCTCGCTCCCCATATCTCTCTCCGTCTCTCGCTCTCTCTCTCTCTCTTCATCTCTCGCACCCCCTCTCTCTCTTCGTATCTCGCTCCGCATCTCTCTCTCCGTCTCTCGCTCTCCCTCTCTCTCTCCGTCTCACGCTCTCCCTCTCTCTCTTCATCTCTCGCTCCCCCTCTCTCTCTCCGTCTCTCGCTCCCCATATCTCTCTCCGTCTCTCGCTCTCTCTCTCTCTCTTCATCTCTCGCACCCCCTCTCTCTCTTCGTATCTCGCTCCGCATCTCTCTCTCCGTCTCTCGCTCCCCCTCTCTCTCCGTCTCTCGCTCCCATTCTCTCTCCGTCTCTCGCTCCCACTCTCTCTCCGTCTCTCGCTCCCTCTCTCTCTTTGCGTCTCTCGCTCACTCTCTCTCTCCGTCTGTCACTCCCCCCTTTCTCTCTCTCCGTCTCTCGCTCCCCCTCTCTCTCTCCGTCTCTCGCTCCCACTCTCTCCCTCTCTCGCTCCCCTCTCTCTCCGTCTCTCGCTCCCACTCTCTCTCCGTCTCTCGCTCCCCCTCTCTCTCCGTCTCTCGCTCCACATCTCTCTCTCCATCTCTCGCTCCCCCTCTATCTCTTCGTATCTCGCTCCCCATCTCTCTCTCCATCTCTCGCTCCCCCTCTCTCTCTCTCCGTCTCTCGCTCCCCCTCTCTCTCTTCGTTTCTCGCTCCCACTCTCTCTTCATCTCTCGCTCCCCCTCTCTCTCTTCGTTTCTCGCTCCCACTCTCTCTTCATCTCTCGCTCCCCCTCTCTCTCTTCGTCTCTCACTCCCCCTCTCTCTCTCCATCTCTCGCGCCCCCTCTATCTCTTCGTATCTCGCTCCCCATCTCTCTCTCCATCTCTCGCTCCCCCTCTCTCTCTCTCCGTCTCTCGCTCCCCCTCTATCTCTTCGTCTCTCGCTCCCCCTCTCTCTCCGTCTCTCGCTCTCTCTCTCTCTCTTCATCTCTCGCACCCCCTCTCTCTCTTCGTATCTCGCTCCGCATCTCTCTCTCCGTCTCTCGCTCTCCCTCTCTCTCTCCGTCTCTCGCTCTCCCTCTCTCTCTCCGTCTCTCGCTCCCCCTCTCTCTCTCTCTCTCTCCGTCTCTCGATCCCCCTCTCTCTCTCTCCGTCTCTCGCTCCCACCATCTCTCTCTCCCCCTCTCTCTCTCTCTGCGTCTCTCGCTCCCTCTCTCTCTGTCTCTCGCTCCCCTTCTCTCTCTCTCTGTCTCTCGCTCCCCCTCTCTCTATGTCTCTCGCTCACCCTCTCTCTCTCTCCGTCTCTCGCTCACTCTCTCTCTTTGCGTCTCTCGCTCACCCTCTCTCTCTCTCCGTCTGTCACTCCCCCCTCTCTCTCTCTCTCCGTCTCTCGCTCCCCCTCTCTCTCTTCGTCTCTCGCTTCCCCTCTCTCTCTCCGTCTCTCGCTCCCTCTCTCTCTCTCCGTCTCTCGCTCCCCCTCTATCTCTTCGTCTCTCGCTCCCTCTCTCTCTCTCTGTCTCTCGCTCACCCTCTCTCTCTCTCTGTCTCTCGCTCCCCCTCTCTCTCTCCGTCTCTCGCTCCCCCTCTATCTCTTCGTCTCTCGCTCCCTCTCTCTCTCTCGCTCACCCTCTCTCTCTCTCTGTCTCTCGCTCACCCTCTCTCTCTCTCTGTCTCTCGCTCCCCCTCTCTCTCCGTCTCTCGCTCCCACTCTCTCTCCATCTCTCGCTCCCCCTCTCTCTTTGTCTCTCGCTCCCCCTCTCTCTTTGTCTCTCGCTCCCCCTCTCTCTCTCTTCGTCTCTCGCTCCCCCTCTCTCGCTCCCCCTCTCCCTCTTCGTCTCTCGCTCCCCCTCTCTCTCCGTCTCTCGTTCCCCCTCTCTCTCTCCGTCTCTCGCTCCCCCTCTCTCTCCGTCTCTCGCTCCCCCTCTCTCTCTTCGTCTCTCGCTCCCCCTCTCTCTCCGTCTCTCGCTCTCCCTCTCTCTCTCCGTATCTCGCTCCCCCTCTCTCTCTCTGTCTCTCGCTCCCACCATCTCTCTCTCCCCCTCTCACTCCCTCTCTCTCTCCGTCTCTCACTCCCCCTCTCTCTCTCCGTCTCTCGCTCCCCCTCTCTCTGTCCGTCTCTCGCTCCCCCTCTCTCTCTCCGTCTCTCGCTCCCCCTCTCTCTCTCCGTCTCTCGCTCCCCATCTCTCTCTTCATCTCTCGCTCCCCCTCTCTTCTCTCCCTCTCCGTCTCTCGCTCTCCCTCTCTCTCTCCGTCTCTCGCTCTCCCTCTCTCTCTTCATCTCTCGCTCCCCCTCTCTCTCTCCGTCTCTCGCTCCCCATCTCTCTCTCCCTCTGTCTCTTCATCTCTCGCTCCCCATCTCTCTCTCCGTCTCTCGCTCCCCCTCTCTCTCTCTGTCTCTCGCTCCCCCTCTCTCTCTTCATCTCTTGCTCCCCCTCTCTCTCTCTCCGTCTCTCGCTCTCCCTCTCTCTCTCCATCTCTCGCTCTCCCTCTCTCTCTTCATCTCTCGATCCCCCTCTCTCTCTCTCTCTCCGTCTCCGCTCCCCCTCTCTCTCCATCTCTCGCTCCCACTCTCTCTCCGTCTCTCGCTCCCCCTCTCTCTCCGTCTCTCGCTCCCCCCCTCTCTCCGTCTCTCGCTCCCCCTCTCTCTCTTCGTATCTCGCTCCCCATCTCTCTCTCTGTCTCTCGCTCACCCTCTCTCTCTCTCTCGCTCCCCCTCTCTCTCCGTCTCTCGCTCCCACTCTCTCTCCGTCTCTCGCTCCCCCTCTCTCTCCGTCTCTCGCTCCCCCTCTCTCTCCGTCTCTCGCTTCCACTCTCTCTCCGTCTCTCGCTCCCCCTCTCTCTCCGTCTCTCGCTCCCACTCTCTCTCCGTCTCTCACTCCCCCTCTCTCGCTCCGTCTCTCGCTCCCCCTCTCTCTCTCCGTCTCTCGCTCCCCATCTCTCTCTCCGTCTCTCGCTCCCCATCTCTCTCTTCGTTTCTCGCTCCCACTCTCTCTCCATCTCTCGCTCCCCCTCTATCTCTTCGTATCTCGCTCCCCATCTCTCTCTCCATCTCTCGCTCTCCCTCTATCTCTTCGTCTATCGCTCCCCATCTCTCTCTCCGTCTCTCGCTCCCCCTCTATCTCTTCGTCTCTCGCTCCCCCTCTCTCTCTTCATCTCTCGCTCCCCCTCTCTCTCTCTCCATCTCTCGCTCTCCCTCTCTCTCTCCGTCTCTCGCTCTCCCTCTCTCTCTTCATCTCTCGCTCCCCCTCTCTCTCTCCGTCTCTTGCTCCGCATCTCTCTCTCCGTCTCTCGCTCTCTCTCTCTCTCTTCATCTCTCGCACCCCCTCTCTCTCTCCGTCTCTCGCTCCCATCTCTCTCTCCGTCTCTCACTCCCCCTCTCTCTCTCCGTCTCTCGCTCCCCATCTCTCTCTCCGTCTCTCGCTCTCTCTCTCTCTCTTCATCTCTCGCTCCCCCTCTCTCTCTCCGTCTCTCGCTCCCCATCTCTCTCTCCGTCTCTCAAACCCCCCTTTCTCTCCATCTCTCGCTCCCCATCTCTCTCTCCGTCTCTCAAACCCCCTCTCTCTCTCTGTCTCTCGCTCTCCCTCTCTCTCTTCGTCTCTCGCTCCCCATCTCTCTCTCCGTCTCTCGCTCCCCATCTCTCTCTCTGTCTCTCGCTCTCCCTCTCTCTCTTCGTCTCTCGCTCCCCCTCTCTCTTCGTCTCTCGCTCCCCCTCTCTCTCTCCGTCTCTCGCTCCCCCTCTATCTCTTCGTCTCTCGCTCCCCCTCTCTCTCTCCGTCTCTCGCTCCCCCTCTATCTCTCCGTCTCTCGCTCCCTCTCTCTCTCTGTCTCTCGCTCACCCTCTCTCTCTCTCTGTCTCTCGCTCCCCCTCTCTCTCTCCGTCTCTCGCTCCCCCTCTCTCTCTCTCTGTCTCTCGCTCCCCCTCTCTCTCTCCGTCTCTCGCTCCCCCTCTCTCTCTCCGTCTCTCGTTCCCCCTCTCTCTCTCCGTCTCTTGCTCCCCCTCTCTCTCTCCGTCTCTCGCTCCCCCTCTCTCTCTCCGTCTCTCGCTCCCCCTCTATCTCTTCGTTTCTCGCTCCCTCTCTCTCTCTTCGTCTCTCGCTCCCCCTCTCTCTCTTCGTTTCTCGCTCCCTCTCTCTCTCCGTCTCTCGCTCCCCCCCTCTCTCTTCGTCTCTCGCTCCCCCTCTCTCTCTCCGTCTCTCGCTCCCCCTCTCTCTCTTCGTTTCTCGCTCCCTCTCTCTCTCTCCGTCTCTCGCTCCCCCTCTCTCTCCGTCTCTCGCTCCCTCTCTCTCTCCGTCTCTCGCACCCCCTCTCTCTCCGTCTCTCGCTCCCACTCTCTCTCCGCCTCTCACTCCCCCTCTCTCGCTCCGTCTCTCGCTCCCCATCTCTCTCTCCGTCTTTCGCTCCCCCTCTCTCTCTTCGTTTCTCGCTCCCACTCTCTCTCCATCTCTCGCTCCCCCTCTATCTCTTCGTATCTCGCTCCCCCTCTCTCTCTCCGTCTCTCGATCCCCCTCTCTCTCTCCGTCTCTCGCTCCCCCTCTATCTCTTCGTCTCTCGCTCCCCCTCGCTCTCTTCATCTCTCGCTCCCCCTCTCTCTCTCTCTGTCTCTCGCTCTCCCTCTCTCTCTCCGTCTCTCGCTCTCCCTCTCTCTCTCCGTCTCTCGCTCCCCCTCTCTCTCTCCGTCTCTCGCTCTCCCTCTCTCTCTCCGTCTCTTGCTCCCCCTCTATCTCTTCGTCTCTCGCTCCCCCTCGCTCTCTTCATCTCTCGCTCCCCCTCTCTCTCCCCATCTCTCGATCCCCCTCTCTCTCTCCGTCTCTCGCTCCCCCTCTCTCTCTTCATCTCTCGCTCCCCCTCTCTCTCTCCGTCTCTCGCTCTCCCTCTCTCTCTCCGTCTCTCGCTCCCCATCTCTCTCTCCGTCTCTCGCTCCCCCTCTCTCTCTCCGTCTCTCGCTCTCCCTCTCTCTCTTCATCTCTCACTCCCCCTCTCTCTCCCCCTCTCTCGCTCCCCCTCTCTCTCTCCGTCTCTCGCTCCCCATCTCTCTCTCCGTCTCTCGCTCCCCCTCTCTCTCTTCGTCTCTCGCTCCCCTCTCTCTCTCTCTCTCTCTCCGTCTCTCGATCCCCCTCTCTCTCTCTCCGTCTCTCGCTCCCACCATCTCTCTCTCCGTCTCTCTCTCTCTCTCCGTCTCTCGCTCCCCCTCTCTCTCCGTCTCTCGCTCCCACTCTCTCTCCATCTCTCGTTCCCCCTCTCTCTCCGTCTCTCGCTCCCCTTCTCTCTCTCTCTGTCTCTCGCTCCCCCTCTCTCTATGTCTCTCGCTCACCCTCTCTCTCTCTCCGTCTCTCGCTCCCTCTCTCTCTTTGCGTCTCTCGCTCACCCTCTCTCTCTCTCCGTCTGTCACTCCCCCCTCCCTCTCTCTCCGTCTCTCGCTCCCCCTCTCTCTCTTCGTCTCTCGCTCCCCCTCTCTCTCTTCGTCTCTCGCTCCCTCTCTCTCTGTCTCTCGCTCCCACTCTCTCTCCGTCTCTCGCTCCCCCTCTCTCTCCGTCTCTCGCTCCCCCTCTCTCTCTTCGTCTCTCGCTCCCCCTCTCTCTCTTCGTCTCTCGCTCACCCTCTCTCTCTCCGTCTCTCGCTCCCCCTCTCTCTCCGTCTCTCGCTCCCCCTCTCCCTCTTCGTCTCTCGCTCCCCCTCTCTCGCTTCGTCTCTCGCTCTCCCTCTCTCGCTTCGTCTCTCGCGACCCCTCTTTCTCTCTCTCCGTCTCTCGCTCTCCCTCTTTCTCTCTCTTCGTTTCTCGCTCACCCTCTCTCTCACCGTCTCTCCCTCCCCCCTCTCTCTCTCCGTCTGTCGCTCCCCCCCTCTCTCTCTCTCCGTCTCTCGCTCCCCCTCTCTCTCTCTCTGCCTATCTCTCCGTCACTCGCTCCCCCTCTCTCACTACGTCTCTCACTCCCTCTCTCTCTCTCTGTCTCTCGCTCCCTCTCTCTCTGTCTCTCGCTCCCCCCTCTATCTCTCTCTCTGTCTCTCGCTCCCCCCCTCTATCTCTCTCTCCGTCTCTCGCTCCCCTCTCTCTATGTCTCTCGCTCACCCTCTCTCTCTCTCCGTCTCTCGCTCCCTCTCTCTCTTTGCGTCTCTCGCTCACTCTCTCTCTCCGTCTGTCACTCCCCCCTTTCTCTCTCTTCGTCTCTCGCTCCCCCCTCTCTCTCCGTCTGTCACTCCCCCTTTCTCTCTCTCCGTCTCTCGCTCCCCCTCTCTCTCTCCGTCTCTCGCTCCCACTCTCTCTCTCTCTCGCTCCCCCTCTCTCTCCGTCTCTCGCTCCCACTCTCTCTCCGTCTCTCGCTCCCCCTCTCTCTCCGTCTCTCGCTCCCCTCTCTCTCCGTCTCTCGCTCCCACTCTCTCTCCGTCTCTCGCTCCCCCTCTCTCTCGTCTCTCGCTCCCACTCTCTCTCCGTCTCTCGCTCCCACTCTCTCTCCGTCTCTCGCTCCCCCTCTCTCTCCGTCTCTCGCTCCCACTCTCTCTCCGTCTCTCGCTCCCACTCTCTCTCCATCTCTCGCTCCCCCTCTCTCTCCGCCTCTCACTCCCCCTCTCTCGCTCCGTCTCTCGCTCCCCCTCTCTCTCTTCGTTTCTCGCTCCCACTCTCTCTCCATCTCTCGCTCCCCCTCTATCTCTTCGTATCTCGCTCCCCATCTCTCTCTCCATCTCTCGCTCCCCCTCTCTCTCTCCGTCTCTCGCTCCCCCTCTATCTCTTCGTCTCTCGCTCCCCCTCGCTCTCTTCATCTCTCGCTCCCCATATCTCTCTCCGTCTCTCGCTCTCTCTCTCTCTCTTCATCTCTCGCAAACCCCTCTCTCTCTCCGTCTCTCGCTCCCCATCTCTCTCTCCGTCTCTCGCTCCCCCTCTCTCTCTCCGTCTCTCGCTCTCCCTCTCTCTCTTCATCTCTCGCTCCCCCTCTCTCTCTCCGTCTCTCGCTCCCCATCTCTCTCTCCGTCTCTCGCTCTCCCTCTCTCTCTCCGTCTCTCGCTCTCCCTCTCTCTCTTCATCTCTCGCTCCCCCTCTCTCTCTCCGTCTCTCGCTCTCCCTCTCTCTCTTCATCTCTCGCTCCCCATATCTCTCTCCGTCTCTCGCTCTCTCTCTCTCTCTTCATCTATCGCACCCCCTCTCTCTCTCCGTCTCTCGCTCCCCATCTCTCTCTCCGTCTCTCGCTCCCCCTCTCTCTCTTCGTCTCTCGCTCCCCCTCTCTCTCTTCGTCTCTCGCTCCCCCTCTCTCTCTCTCTCTCTCTCCGTCTCTCGATCCCCCTCTCTCTCTCTCCGTCTCTCGCTCCCACCATCTCTCTCTACCCCTCTCTCTCTCCGTCTCTCGCTCCCTCTCTCTCTGTCTCTCGCTCCCCTTCTCTCTCTCTCTGTCTCTCGCTCCCCCTCTCTCTATGTCTCTCGCTCACCCTCTCTCTCTCTCCGTCTGTCACTCCCCCCTCTCTCTCTCTTTGCGTCTCTCGCTCACCCTCTCACTCTCTCCGTCTCTCGCTCCCCCTCTCTCTCTCCCCCTCTATCTCTTCGTCTCTCGCTCCCTCTCTCTCTCTCTGTCTCTCGCTCACCCTCTCTCTCTCTCTGTCTCTCGCTCCCCCTCTCTCTCTCCGTCTCTCGCTCCCCCTCTCTCTCCGTCTCTCGCTCCCACTCTCTCTCCGTCTCTCGCTCCCACTCTCTCTCCATCTCTCGCTCCCCCTCTCTCTCCGCCTCTCACTCCCCCTCTCTCGCTCCGTCTCTCGCTCCCCCTCTCTCTCTTCGTTTCTCGCTCCCACTCTCTCTCCATCTCTCGCTCCCCCTCTATCTCTTCGTATCTCGCTCCCCATCTCTCTCTCCATCTCTCGCTCCCCCTCTCTCTCTCCGTCTCTCGCTCCCCCTCTATCTCTTCGTCTCTCGCTCCCCCTCGCTCTCTTCATCTCTCGCTCCCCATATCTCTCTCCGTCTCTCGCTCTCTCTCTCTCTCTTCATCTCTCGCAACCCCTCTCTCTCTCCGTCTCTCGCTCCCCATCTCTCTCTCCGTCTCTCGCTCCCCCTCTCTCTCTCCGTCTCTCGCTCTCCCTCTCTCTCTTCATCTCTCGCTCCCCCTCTCTCTCTCCGTCTCTCGCTCCCCATCTCTCTCTCCGTCTCTCGCTCTCCCTCTCTCTCTCCGTCTCTCGCTCTCCCTCTCTCTCTTCATCTCTCGCTCCCCCTCTCTCTCTCCGTCTCTCGCTCTCCCTCTCTCTCTTCATCTCTCGCTCCCCATATCTCTCTCCGTCTCTCGCTCTCTCTCTCTCTCTTCATCTATCGCACCCCCTCTCTCTCTCCGTCTCTCGCTCCCCATCTCTCTCTCCGTCTCTCGCTCCCCCTCTCTCTCTTCGTCTCTCGCTCCCCCTCTCTCTCTTCGTCTCTCGCTCCCCCTCTCTCTCTCTCTCTCTCTCCGTCTCTCGATCCCCCTCTCTCTCTCTCCGTCTCTCGCTCCCACCATCTCTCTCTACCCCTCTCTCTCTCCGTCTCTCGCTCCCTCTCTCTCTGTCTCTCGCTCCCCTTCTCTCTCTCTCTGTCTCTCGCTCCCCCTCTCTCTATGTCTCTCGCTCACCCTCTCTCTCTCTCCGTCTGTCACTCCCCCCTCTCTCTCTCTTTGCGTCTCTCGCTCACCCTCTCACTCTCTCCGTCTCTCGCTCCCCCTCTCTCTCTCCCCCTCTATCTCTTCGTCTCTCGCTCCCTCTCTCTCTCTCTGTCTCTCGCTCACCCTCTCTCTCTCTCTGTCTCTCGCTCCCCCTCTCTCTCTCCGTCTCTCGCTCCCCCTCTATCTCTTCGTCTCTCGCTCCCTCTCTCTCTCTCTGTCTCTCGCTCCCCCTCTCTCTCCGTCTCTCGCTCCCACTCTCTCTCCCCCTCTCTCTCCGTCTCTCGCTCCCCCTCTCTCCGTCTCTCGCTCCCCCTCTCTCTCCGTCTCTCGCTCCCACTCTCTCTCCCCCTCTCTCTCCGTCTCTCGCTCCCCCTCTCTCCGTCTCTCGCTCCCCCTCTCTCCGTCTCTCGCTCCCACTCTCTCTCCGTCTCTCGCTCCCACTCTCCCTCTTCGTCTCTCGCTCTCCCTCTCTCGCTTCGTCTCTCGCGACCCCTCTTTCTCTCTCTTCGTTTCTCGCTCACCCTCTCTCACTACATCTCTCGCTCCCCCTCTTTCTCTCTCTGTCTCTCGCTCCCCTTCTCTCTCTCTCTCTCTCTCTGCCTATCTCTCCGTCACTCGCTCCCCCTCTCTCACTACGTCTCTCGCTCCCTCTCTCTCTCTCCATCTCTCGCTCCCCCTCTCTCTCTCTCTCTGCCTATCTCTCCGTCACTCGCTCCCCCTCTCTCACTACGTCTCTCACTCCCCCTCTCTCTCACCATCTCTCGCTGGCTCTCTCTCTGTCTCTCGCTTCCCCCCTCTCTCTCTCTCTGTCTCTCGCTCCCCCTCTCTCTCTCTCCGTCTGTCCCTCCCCCCTTTCTCTCTCTCCGTCTCTCGCTCCCTCTCTCTCTTCGTCTCTCGCTCCCCCCCTCTCTCTCCGTCTCTCGCTCCCTCTCTCTCTTTGCGTCTCTCGCTCACCCTCTCTCTCTCTCCGTCTCTCGCTCCCTCTCTCTCTTTGCGTCTCTCGCTCACCCTCTCTCTCTCTCCGTCTGTCACTCCCCCCTTTCTCTCTCTCCGTCTCTCGCTCCCCCTCTCTCTCCGTCTCTCGCTCCCCCTCTCGCTCCCACTCTCTCTCCGTCTCTCGCTCCCCCTCTCCGTCTTCGTCTCTCGCTCCCTCTCTCTCTCTCTCTGTCTCTCGCTCCCCCTCTCTCTCCGTCTCTCGCTCCCACTCTCTCTCCGTCTCTCGCTCCCCCTCTATCTCTTCGTCTCTCGCTCCCTCTCTCTCTCTCTCTGTCTCTCGCTCCCCCTCTCTCTCCGTCTCTCGCTCCCACTCTCTCTCCGTCTCTCGCTCCCCCTCTCTCTCCGTCTCTCGCTCCCCCTCTCTCTCTTCGTCTTTCGCTCCCTCTCTCTCTCTGTCTCTCGCTCCCTCTCTCACTTTGCGTCTCTCGCTCCCTCTCTCTCTCTCGCTCACCCTCTCTCTCTTCATCTCTCGCTCCCCCTCTCTCTCTCCGTCTCTCGCTCCCCCCTCTCTCAATCTCCATCTCTCGCTCCCTGTCTCTCTCCGTCTCTTGCTCCTTCTCTCTCTCTCCGTCTCTCGCTCCCCATCTCTCTCTCCGTCTCTCAAACCCCCCTCTCTCTCCGTCTCTCGCTCCCCCTCTCTCTCCGTCTCTCGCTCCCTCCCTCTCTCTCCGTCTCTCACTCCCACTCCCCGTCTCTCTCTCCCCGTCTCTCTCTCCATCTCTCACTCCCCCTCGCGCTTTCCGTCTCTTGCACCCCCTCTCTCTCTGCGTCTCTCGCTCCCTCTCTCTCTCTCCGCCTCTCACTCCCACTCTCTCTCCCCGTCTCTCTCTCCGTCACTCACTCCCCCTCGCACTCTCCGTCTCTTGCAACCCCTCTCTCTCTCCATCTCTCGCTCCCTCTCTCTCTCGCTCCCCCTCTCTCTCTCCCTCTCTCCGTCTCTCACTCCACCTCACGCTCTCCGTCTCTCGCACCCCCTCTCTCGCTCCCTCTCTCTCTCACCGTCTCTCGCTCCCCCTCTCTCTCTCTGTCTCTCGCTCCCCCTCTCTCTCTCCGTCTCTCGCTCCCACTCTCTCTCCGTCTCTCGCTCCCCCTCTCTCTCTCCGTCTCTCGCTCCCCCTCTCTCGCTCCCTCTCTCTCTCACCGTCTCTCGCTCCCCCTCTCTCTCTTCGTCTCTCGCTCCCCCTCTCTCTCCGTCTCTCGCTCCCCTGCTCTCTCTCCCCCTCTCTCGCTCCCCCTCTCTCTCTTCGTCTCACGCTCCCCCTCTCTCTCACCGTCTCTCCCTCCCCCCTCTCTCTCTTCGTCTCTCGCTCCCCCTCTCTCTCTCCGTCTCTCCCTCCCCCTCTCTCTCTTCGTCTCTCGCTCCCACCATCTCTCTCCCCCTCTCGCTCCCTCTCTCTCTCCGTCTCTCACTCCCACTCTCTCTCCCCATCTCTCTCTCCGTCTCTCGCTCCCCCTCTCTCTCTCCGTCTCTCGCTCCCACTCTCTCTCTCCATCTCTCGCTCCCCCTCTCTCTCTCCGTCTCTCACTCCCACTCTCTCTCCCCATCTCTCTCTCCGTCTCTCGCTCCCCCTCTCTCTCTCTGTCTCTCGCTCCCCCTCTCTCTCTCCGTCTCTCGCTCCCACTCTCTCTCTCCGTCTCTCGCTCCCCCTCTCTCTCTCCGTCTCTCGCTCCCCCTCTCTCTCTCCGTCTCTCGCTCCCACTCTCTCTCTCCGTCTCTCGCTCCCCCTCTCTCTCTTCGTATCTCGCTCCCCATCTCTCTCTCCATCTCTCGCTCCCCCTCTCTCTCTCCGTCTCTCGCTCCCCCTCTCTCTATTCTTCTCTCGCTCCCCCTCTCTCTCTTCATCTCTCGCTCCCCCTCTCTCTCTCTCCGTCTCTCGCTCTCCCTCTCTCTCTCCGTCTCTCGCTCTCCCTCTCTCTCTTCATCGCTCGCTCCCCCTCTCTCTCTCCATCTCTCGCTCCCCCTCTATCTCTTCGTATCTCGCTCCCCATCTCTCTCTCCATCTCTCGCTCCCCCTCTGTCTCTTCGTCTCTCGCTCCCCTGCTCTCTCTCTCCGTCTCTCGCTCCCCATCTCTCTCTCTCCATCTCTCCCTCCCCCTCTCTCTCTCCGTCTCTCTCTCCCCCTCTCTCTCTCCGTCTCTCGCTCCCCCTCTCTCTCTCTTGCTCCCTCTCTCTCTCTCCATCTCTCGCTCCCCCTCTCTCTCTCCCTGCGTCTCTTGCTCCCCCTCTCTCTCTCTCCGTCTCTCGCTCCCACTCTCTCTCTCCATCTCTCCCTCCCCCTCTCTCTCTCCGTCTCTCTCTCCCCCTCTCTCTCTCCGTCTCTCGCTCCCCCTCTCTCTCTCTTGCTCCCTCTCTCTCTCTCCATCTCTCGCTCCCTCTCTCTCTCTTGCTCCCTCTCTCACTCTGCGTCTCTCGCTCCCCCTCTCGCTCCCACTCTCTCTCCGTCTCTCGCTCCTCCTCTCTCTCCGTTTCTCGCTCCCCCTCTCTCTCCGTCTCTCGCTCCCCCTCTCTCTCACCATCTCTCCCTCCCCCCTCTCTCTCTTCGTCTCTCGCTCCCCCTCTCTCTCTCCGTCTCTCGATCCCCCTCTCTCTCTCTCTCTGTCTCCGTCTCTCGCTCCCACCATCTCTCTCTCCCCGTCTCTCGCTCCCCCTCTCTCTCTTCGTCTCTCGCTCCCCCTCTCTCTCTCTTCGTCTCTCGCTCCCCCTCTCTCTCTCCGTCTCTCGCTCCCCCTCTCTCTTCGTCTCTCTCTCCCCATCTCTCTCTCCGTCTCTCGCTCCCCCTCTCTCTCTCCGTCTCTCACTCCCCCTCTCTCTCTCCGTCTCTCGCTCCCCCCTCTCTCTCCATCTCTCGCTCCCCCTCTCTCTCTCCGTCTCTCGCTCCCCCCTCTCTCTCCGTCTCTCGCTTCCCCCTCTTTCTCTCCGTCTCTCACTCCCCCTCTCTCTCTCCGTCTCTCGCTTCCCCTCTCTCAATCTCCGTCTCTCGCTCCCCCTTCTCTCTCTCCGTCTCTCGCTCCCCCTCTCTCTCTCCGTCTCTCGCTCCCCCCTCTCTCTCACTCCGTCTCTCGCTTCCCCTCTCTCTCTCCGTTTCTCGCTTCCCCCTCTCTCCCTCCATCTCTCACTCCCTCTCTCTCTCTCCATCTCTCGCTCCCCCTGTCTCTCTCCGTCTCTCGCTCCCCCTCTCTCCCTCCATCTCTCACTCCCTCTCTCTCTCTCCATCTCTCGCTCCCCCTGTCTCTCTCCGTCTCTCGCTCCCCCTCTCTCCCTCCATCTCTCACTCCCTCTCTCTCTCTCCATCTCTCGCTCCCCCTGTCTCTCTCCGTCTCTCGCTCCCCCCTCTCTCTCCGTCTCTCGCTCCCCCTCTTTCTCTCCATCTCTCGCTCCCCCTCTCTCTCTCTCACCCTCCCCCCTCTCTCTCTCCGTCTCTCGCTCCCCCCCCTCTCTCTCCGTCTCTCCCTCCCCCTCTCTCTCGCTCCCCCTCTCTCCCTCCATCTCTCACTCCCTCTCTCTCTCTCCATTCTCTCCATCTCTCGCTCCCCCTGTCTCTCTCCGTCTCTCGCTCCCCCCTCTCTCTCCGTCTCTCGCTCCCCCTCTTTCTCTCCATCTCTCGCTCTCCCTCTCTCTCTCTCACCCTCTCCCTTCTCTCTCTCCGTCTCTCGCTCCCCCCCTCTCTCTCTCCGTCTCTCCCTCCCCCTCTCTCTCGCTTCCCCTCTCTCTCTCCGTCTCTTGCTCCCCCTCTCTCTCACCATCTCTGTCTCCATCTCTCGCTCCCCCTGTCTCTCTCCATCTCTCGCTCCCCCTGTCTCTCTCCTTCTAACGCTCCCCCCTCTCTCAATCTCTCATTCCCCCCCTCTCTCTCTCCGTCTCTCGCTCCCCCTCTCTCTCTCTCCATCTCTCGCTCCCTCTCCGTCTCTCGCTCCCCCTCTCTCTCCATCTCTCGCTCCCCCTCTCTCTCTCCATCTCTCGCTTCCCCTCTCTCTCTCCGTCTCTCGCTTCCCCCTCTTTCTCTCCGTCTCTCGCTCCCCCTCTCTCTCTCCGTCTCTCGCCCCCCCTCTCTCTCTCCGTCTCTCCCTTCCTCTCTCTCGCTCCTCCTCTCTCTCTGTCTCTATCGCTCCCCGTCTCTCTCCATCTCTCGCTCCTCCTCTCTCTCTCCATCTCTCGCTTCCCCTCTCTCTCTCCGTCTCTCGCCCCCCCTCTCTCTCTCCGTCTCTCCCTTCCTCTCTCTCGCTCCTCCTCTCTCTCTGTCTCTATCGCTCCCCGTCTCTCTCCATCTCTCGCTCCCCCTCTCTCTCTCCATCTCTCGCTCCGCCTTTCTCACTGCGTCTCTCGCTCCCCCTCTCTCCCTCCATCTCTCACTCCCTCTCTCTCTCTCCATCTCTCGCTCCCTGTCTCTCTCCATCTCTCGCTGCCCCTGTCTCTCTCCATCTCTCGCTCCCCCCCTCTCTCTCCATCTCTCGCTCCCCCTCTCTCTCTCCATCTCTCGCTCCCCCTCTCTCTCTCCATCTCTCGCATCCCCTCTCTCGATCTCCGTCTCTCGCTCCCCCCCTCTCTCTCTCCGTCTCTCGCTCCGCCTTTCTCACTGCGTCTCTCGCTCCCCCTTTCTCCCTCCAACTCTCACTCCCTCTCTCTCTCTCCATCTTTCGCTCCCCTCTATCTCTCCGCCTCTCGCTCCCCTTCTCTCTCTCCATATCTCGCTCCCCTTCTCTCTCTCCATCTCTCACTCTCCCCTCTCTCTCTCCGTCTCTCGCTCCCCCTCTCACTGCGTCTCTCGCTCCCCCTGTCTCTCTCCGTCTCTTGCTCCTTCTCTCTCTCTCCGTCTCTCGCTCCCTCTCTCTCTCTCCGTCTCTCGCTTCCCCCCTCTCTCTCTCCGCCTCTCGCTCCCCTTCTCTCTCTCCATATCTCGCTCCCCCTCTCTCTCTCCGTCTCTCACTCCCCCTTGCACTCTCCATCTCTTGCAACCCCTCTCTCTCTCCATCTCTCGCTCCCACTCTCTCTCCGTCTCTCTCTCTCTCTCCGTCTCTCGCTCCCACTCTCTCTCCGTCTCTCGCTCCCCCTCTCTCTCCGTCTCTCGCTCCCACTCTCTCTCCGTCTCTCGCTCCCACTCTCTCTCCGTCTCTCGCTCCCCCTCTCTCTCCGTCTCTCGCTCCCACTCTCTCTCCGTCTCTCGCTCCCACTCTCTCTCTCTCTCGCTCCCCCTCTCTCTCCGTCTCTCGCTCCCACTCTCTCTCCGTCTCTCGCTCCCCCTCTCTCTCCGTCTCTCGCTCCCACTCTCTCTCCATCTCTCGCTCCCCCTCTCTCTCCGCCTCTCACTCCCCCTCTCTCGCTCCGTCTCTCGCTCCCCCTCTCTCTCTTCGTTTCTCGCTCCCACTCTCTCTCCATCTCTCGCTCCCCCTCTATCTCTTCGTATCTCGCTCCCCATCTCTCTCTCCATCTCTCGCTCCCCCTCTCTCTCTCCGTCTCTCGCTCCCCCTCTATCTCTTCGTCTCTCGCTCCCCCTCGCTCTCTTCATCTCTCGCTCCCCATATCTCTCTCCGTCTCTCGCTCTCTCTCTCTCTCTTCATCTCTCGCACCCCCTCTCTCTCTCCGTCTCTCGCTCCCCATCTCTCTCTCCGTCTCTCGCTCCCCCTCTCTCTCTCCGTCTCTCGCTCTCCCTCTCTCTCTTCATCTCTCGCTCCCCCTCTCTCTCTCCGTCTCTCGCTCCCCATCTCTCTCTCCGTCTCTCGCTCTCCCTCTCTCTCTCCGTCTCTCGCTCTCCCTCTCTCTCTTCATCTCTCGCTCCCCCTCTCTCTCTCCGTCTCTCGCTCTCCCTCTCTCTCTTCATCTCTCGCTCCCCATATCTCTCTCCGTCTCTCGCTCTCTCTCTCTCTCTTCATCTCTCGCACCCCCTCTCTCTCTCCGTCTCTCGCTCCCCATCTCTCTCTCCGTCTCTCGCTCCCCCTCTCTCTCTTCGTCTCTCGCTCCCCCTCTCGCTCTTCGTCTCTCGCTCCCCCTCTCTCTCTCTCTCTCTCTCCGTCTCTCGATCCCCCTCTCTCTCTCTCCGTCTCTCGCTCCCACCATCTCTCTCTACCCCTCTCTCTCTCCGTCTCTCGCTCCCTCTCTCTCTGTCTCTCGCTCCCCTTCTCTCTCTCTCTGTCTCTCGCTCCCCCTCTCTCTATGTCTCTCGCTCACCCTCTCTCTCTCTCCGTCTGTCACTCCCCCCTCTCTCTCTCTTTGCGTCTCTCGCTCACCCTCTCACTCTCTCCGTCTCTCGCTCCCCCTCTCTCTCTCCGTCTCTCGCTCCCCCTCTATCTCTTCGTCTCTCGCTCCCTCTCTCTCTCTCTGTCTCTCGCTCACCCTCTCTCTCTCTCTGTCTCTCGCTCCCCCCCTCTCTCTCCGTCTCTCGCTCCCCCTCTATCTCTTCGTCTCTCGCTCCCTCTCTCTCTCTCTGTCTCTCGCTCCCCCTCTCTCTCCGTCTCTCGCTCCCACTCTCTCTCCCCCTCTCTCTCCGTCTCTCGCTCCCCCTCTCTCCGTCTCTCGCTCCCACTCTCTCTCCGTCTCTCGCTCCCACTCTCCCTCTTCGTCTCTCGCTCTCCCTCTCTCGCTTCGTCTCTCGCGACCCCTCTTTCTCTCTCTTCGTTTCTCGCTCACCCTCTCTCACTACATCTCTCGCTCCCCCTCTTTCTCTCTCTGTCTCTCGCTCCCCTTCTCTCTCTCTCTCTCTCTCTGCCTATCTCTCCGTCACTCGCTCCCCCTCTCTCACTACGTCTCTCGCTCCCTCTCTCTCTCTCCATCTCTCGCTCCCCCTCTCTCTCTCTCTCTGCCTATCTCTCCGTCACTCGCTCCCCCTCTCTCACTACGTCTCTCACTCCCCCTCTCTCTCACCATCTCTCGCTGGCTCTCTCTCTGTCTCTCGCTTCCCCCCTCTCTCTCTCTCTGTCTCTCGCTCCCCCTCTCTCTCTCTCCGTCTGTCACTCCCCCCTTTCTCTCTCTCCGTCTCTCGCTCCCTCTCTCTCTTCGTCTCTCGCTCCCCCCCTCTCTCTCCGTCTCTCGCTCCCTCTCTCTCTTTGCGTCTCTCGCTCACCCTCTCTCTCTCTCCGTCTCTCGCTCCCTCTCTCTCTTTGCGTCTCTCGCTCACCCTCTCTCTCTCTCCGTCTGTCACTCCCCCCTTTCTCTCTCTCCGTCTCTCGCTCCCCCTCTCTCTCCGTCTCTCGCTCCCCCTCTCGCTCCCACTCTCTCTCCGTCTCTCGCTCCCCCTCTCCCTCTTCGTCTCTCGCTCCCTCTCTCTCTCTCTCTGTCTCTCGCTCCCCCTCTCTCTCCGTCTCTCGCTCCCACTCTCTCTCCGTCTCTCGCTCCCCCTCTATCTCTTCGTCTCTCGCTCCCTCTCTCTCTCTCTCTGTCTCTCGCTCCCCCTCTCTCTCCGTCTCTCGCTCCCACTCTCTCTCCGTCTCTCGCTCCCCCTCTCTCTCCGTCTCTCGCTCCCCCTCTCTCTCTTCGTCTTTCGCTCCCTCTCTCTCTCTGTCTCTCGCTCCCTCTCTCACTTTGCGTCTCTCGCTCCCTCTCTCTCGCTCACCCTCTCTCTCTTCATCTCTCGCTCCCCCTCTCTCTCTCCGTCTCTCGCTCCCCCTCTCTCAATCTCCATCTCTCGCTCCCTGTCTCTCTCCGTCTCTTGCTCCTTCTCTCTCTCTCCGTCTCTCGCTCCCCATCTCTCTCTCCGTCTCTCAAACCCCACTCTCTCTCCGTCTCTCACTCCCACTCCCCGTCTCTCTCTCCCCGTCTCTCTCTCCATCTCTCACTCCCCCTCGCGCTTTCCGTCTCTTGCACCCCCTCTCTCTCTCCGTCTCTCGCTCCCTCCCTCTCTCTCCGTCTCTCACTCCCACTCCCCGTCTCTCTCTCCCCGTCTCTCTCTCCATCTCTCACTCCCCCTCGCGCTTTCCGTCTCTTGCACCCCCTCTCTCTCTGCGTCTCTCGCTCCCTCTCTCTCTCTCCGCCTCTCACTCCCACTCTCTCTCCCCGTCTCTCTCTCCGTCACTCACTCCCCCTCGCACTCTCCGTCTCTTGCAACCCCTCTCTCTCTCCATCTCTCTCTCCCTCTCTCTCTCGCTCCCCCTCTCTCTCTCCCTCTCTCCGTCTCTCACTCCACCTCACGCTCTCCGTCTCTCGCACCCCCTCTCTCGCCCTCCCTCTCTCTCTCACCGTCTCTCGCTCCCCCTCTCTCTCTCTGTCTCTCGCTCCCCCTCTCTCTCTCCGTCTCTCGCTCCCACTCTCTCTCTCCGTCTCTCGCTCCCCCTCTCTCTCTCCGTCTCTCGCTCCCCCTCTCTCTCTCCCACTCTCTCTCTCCGTCTCTCGCTCCCCCTCTCTCTCCCTCCACCTCACGCTCCCCTGCTCTCTCTCTCCGTCTCTGGCTCCCCTGCTCTCTCTCTCCGTCTCTCGCTCCCCCTCTCTCTCTTCTGTCTCTCGCTCCCCTCTCTCTCTTCGTCTCTCGCTCCCCCTCTCTCTCCGTCTCTCGCTCCCCTGCTCTCTCTCCCCCTCTCTCGCTCCCCCTCTCTCTCTTCGTCTCACGCTCCCCCTCTCTCTCACCGTCTCTCCCTCCCCCCTCTCTCTCTTGTCTCTCGCTCCCCTCTCTCTCTCCTCTCTCCCTCGCCCTCTCTCTCTTCGTCTCTCGCTCCCACCATCTCTCTCCCCCTCTCGCTCCCTCTCTCTCTCCGTCTCTCACTCCCACTCTCTCTCCCCATCTCTCTCTCCGTCTCTCGCTCCCCCTCTCTCTCTCCGTCTCTCGCTCCCACTCTCTCTCTCCATCTCTCGCTCCCCCTCTCTCTCTCCGTCTCTCACTCCCACTCTCTCTCCCCATCTCTCTCTCCGTCTCTCGCTCCCCCTCTCTCTCTCTGTCTCTCGCTCCCCCTCTCTCTCTCCGTCTCTCGCTCCCACTCTCTCTCTCCGTCTCTCGCTCCCCCTCTCTCTCTCCGTCTCTCGCTCCCCCTCTCTCTCTTCCGTCTCTCGCTCCCACTCTCTCTCTCCGTCTCTCGCTCCCCCTCTCTCTCTTCGTATCTCGCTCCCCATCTCTCTCTCCATCTCTCGCTCCCCCCTCTCTCTCTCCGTCTCTCGCTCCCCCTCTCTCTATTCTTCTCTCGCTCCCCCTCTCTCTCTTCATCTCTCGCTCCCCCTCTCTCTCTCTCCCGTCTCTCGCTCTCCCTCTCTCTCTCCGTCTCTCGCTCTCCCTCTCTCTCTTCATCGCTCGCTCCCCCTCTCTCTCTCCATCTCTCGCTCCCCCTCTATCTCTTCGTATCTCGCTCCCCATCTCTCTCTCCATCTCTCGCTCCCCCTCTGTCTCTTCGTCTCTCGCTCCCCTGCTCTCTCTCTCCGTCTCTCGCTCCCCATCTCTCTCTCTCCATCTCTCCCTCCCCCTCTCTCTCTCCGTCTCTCTCTCCCCCTCTCTCTCTCCGTCTCTCGCTCCCCCTCTCTCTCTCTTGCTCCCTCTCTCTCTCTCCATCTCGCGCTCCCCCTCTCTCTCTCCCTGCGTCTCTTGCTCCCCCTCTCTCTCTCTCCGTCTCTCGCTCCCACTCTCTCTCTCCATCTCTCCCTCCCCCTCTCTCTCTCCGTCTCTCTCTCCCCCTCTCTCTCTCCGTCTCTCGCTCCCCCTCTCTCTCTCTTGCTCCCTCTCTCTCTCTCCATCTCTCGCTCCCTCTCTCTCTCTTGCTCCCTCTCTCACTCTGCGTCTATCGCTCCCCCTCTCGCTCCCACTCTCTCTCCGTCTCTCGCTCCGTCTCTCGCTCCGTCTCTCGCTCCCCCCCTCTCTCTCTCCGTCTCTCATTCCCCCTCTCTCTCTTTCCGTCTCTCACTCCCCCTCTCTCTCTCCGTTTCTCACTCCCCCTCTCTCTCTCCATCTCTCGCTCCCCCTATCTCTCTCTCCATCTCTCGCTCCCCCTCTCTCTCTCTCCGTCTCTCACTCCCCCTCTCTCTCCCCATGTCTCTCGCTCTCCCTCTCTCTCTCTCCATGTCTCTCGCTCCCCCTCTCTCTCTCTCTCCGTCTCTCTCTCCCCCTCTCTCTCTCCCTCTCTCGCTCCCCCTCTCTCTATCCCCCTCTCTCTCCATCTCTCGCTCCCCCTCTCTCTCTTCGTCTCTCGCTCCCCCTCTCTCTCTTCATCTCTCGCTCCCCCTCTCTCTCTCTCTCTCTCCGTCTCTCGATCCCCCTCTCTCTCTCTCTCCCGTCTCTCGCTCCCACTCTCCGTCTCTCGCTCCCACTCTCTCTCCGTCTCTCGCTCCCCCTCTCTCTCCGTCTCTCGCTCCCCCTTCTCTCTCCGTCTCTCGCTCCCCCTCTCTCTCCGTCTCTCGCTCCCTCTCTCTCTCCGTCTCTCGCTCCTCCTCTCTCTCCGTTTCTCGCTCCCCCTCTCTCTCCGTCTCTCGCTCCCCCTTCTCTCTCCGTCTCTGCTCCCCCTCTCTCTCCGTCTCTCGCTCCCCCTCTCACTCCGTCTCTCGCTCCCCCTCTCCCTCTTCGTCTCTCGCTTCCCCTCTCTCGCTTCGTCTCTCGCGACCCCTCTTTCTCTCTCTCCCGCTCTCTCTCACCGTCTCTCCCTCCCCCCTCTCTCTCTTCGTCTCTCGCTCCCCCTCTCTCTCTCCGTCTCTCGATCCCCCTCTCTCTCTCTCTCTCTGTCTCCGTCTCTCGCTCCCACCATCTCTCTCTCCCCGTCTCTCGCTCCCCCTCTCTCTCTTCGTCTCTCGCTCCCCCTCTCTCTCTCTTCGTCTCTCGCTCCCCCTCTCTCTCTCCGTCTCTCGCTCCCCCTCTCTCTCTTCGTCTCTCTCTCCCCATCTCTCTCTCCGTCTCTCGCTCCCCCTCTCTCTCTCCGTCTCTCGCTCCCCCCTCTCTCTCACTCCGTCTCTCGCTTCCCCTCTCTCTCTCCGTCTCTCACTCCCCCTCTCTCTCTCCGTCTCTCGCTTCCCCTCTCTCAATCTCCGTCTCTCGCTCCCCCTCTCTCCCTCCATCTCTCACTCCCTCTCTCTCTCTCCATCTCTCGCTCCCCCTGTCTCTCTCCGTCTCTCGCTCCCCCTCTCTCCCTCCATCTCTCACTCCCTCTCTCTCTCTCCATCTCTCGCTCCCCCTGTCTCTCTCCGTCTCTCGCTCCCCCCTCTCTCTCCGTCTCTCGCTCCCCCTCTTTCTCTCCATCTCTCGCTCCCCCTCTCTCTCTCTCACCCTCCCCCCTCTCTCTCTCCGTCTCTCGCTCCCCCCCCTCTCTCTCCGTCTCTCCCTCCCCCTCTCTCTCGCTCCCCCTCTCTCCCTCCATCTCTCACTCCCTCTCTCTCTCTCCATTCTCTCCATCTCTCGCTCCCCCTGTCTCTCTCCGTCTCTCGCTCCCCCCTCTCTCTCCGTCTCTCGCTTCCCCTCTTTCTCTCCATCTCTCGCTCCCCCTCTCTCTCTCTCACCCTCTCCCTTCTCTCTCTCCGTCTCTCGCTCCCCCCCTCTCTCTCTCCGTCTCTCCGTCTCTCCCTCCCCCTCTCTCTCGCTTCCCCTCTCTCTCTCCGTCTCTTGCTCCCCCTCTCTCTCACCATCTCTGTCTCCATCTCTGGCTCCCCCTCTCTCTCTCCATCTCTCGCTCCCCCTGTCTCTCTCCTTCTAACGCTCCCCCCTCTCTCAATCTCTCATTCCCCCCCTCTCTCTCTCCGTCTCTCGCTCCCCCTCTCTCTCTCTCCATCTCTCGCTCCCTCTCCGTCTCTCGCTCCCCCTCTCTCTCCATCTCTCGCTTCCCCTCTCTCTCTCCGTCTCTCGCTTCCCCCTCTTTCTCTCCGTCTCTCGCTCCCCCTCTCTCTCTCCGTCTCTCGCCCCCCCCTCTCTCTCTCCGTCTCTACCTTCCTCTCTCTCGCTCCTCCTCTCTCTCTGTCTCTATCGCTCCCCGTCTCTCTCCATCTCTCGCTCCTCCTCTCTCTCTCCATCTCTCGCTTCCCCTCTCTCTCTCCGTCTCTCGCCCCCCCCTCTCTCTCTCCGTCTCTCCCTTCCTCTCTCTCGCTCCTCCTCTCTCTCTGTCTCTATCGCTCCCCGTCTCTCTCCATCTCTCGCTCCCCCTCTCTCTCTCCATCTCTCGCTCCGCCTTTCTCACTGCGTCTCTCGCTCCCCCTCTCTCCCTCCATCTCTCACTCCCTCTCTCTCTCTCCATCTCTCGCTCCCTGTCTCTCTCCATCTCTCGCTGCCCCTGTCTCTCTCCATCTCTCGCTCCCCCTCTCTCTCTCCATCTCTCGCTCCCCCTCTCTCTCTCCATCTCTCGCTTCCCCTCTCTCGATCTCCGTCTCTCGCTCCCCCCCTCTCTCTCTCCGTCTCTCGCTCCGCCTTTCTCACTGCGTCTCTCGCTCCCCCTTTCTCCCTCCAACTCTCACTCCCTCTCTCTCTCTCCATCTTTCGCTCCCCTCTATCTCTCCGCCTCTCGCTCCCCTTCTCTCTCTCCATATCTCGCTCCCCTTCTCTCTCTCCATCTCTCACTCTCCCCTCTCTCTCTCCGTCTCTCGCTCCCCCTCTCACTGCGTCTCTCGCTCCCCCTGTCTCTCTCCGTCTCTTGCTCCTTCTCTCTCTCTCCGTCTCTCGCTCCCTCTCTCTCTCTCCGTCTCTCGCTTCCCCCCTCTCTCTCTCCGCCTCTCGCTCCCCTTCTCTCTCTCCATATCTCGCTCCCCCTCTCTCTCTCCGTCTCTCACTCCCCCTTGCACTCTCCATCTCTTGCAACCCCTCTCTCTCTCCATCTCTCGCTCCCTCTCTCTCTCTCCGTCTCTCGCTCCCCCTCTCTCTCTTCCTCTCTCCGTCTCTCACTCCACCTCGCGCTCTCCGTCTCTCGCACCCCCTCTCTCGCTCCCTCTCTCTCTCACCGTCTCTCGCTCCCCTGCTCTCTCTCTCCGTCTCTCGCTCCCCTGCTCTCTCTCTCCGTCTCTCGCTCCCCTGCTCTCTCTCTCCGTCTCTCGCTCCCCTGCTCTCTCTCCCCCTCTCTCGCTCCCCCTCTCCCTCTTCGTCTCTCGCTCCCCCTCTCTCTCTCCGTCTCTCGCTCCCCCTCTCTCTCTCCGTCTCTCGCTCCCACTCTCTCTCCCCATCTCTATCTCCGTCTCTCGCTCCCCCTCTCTCGCTCCGTCTCTCGCTCCCACTCTCTCTCCCCATCTCTATCTCCGTCTCTCGCTCCCCCTCTCTCTCTTCGTCTCTCGCTCCCACCATCTCTCTCTCCCCCTCTCGCTCCCTCTCTCTCTCCGTCTCTCACTTCCCCTCTCTCTCTCCGTCTCTCGCTTCCCCTCTCTCTCTCTCCGTCTCTCGCTCCCCCTCTCTCTATTCTTCTCTCGCTCCCCCTCTCTCTCTTCATCTCTCGCTCCCCCTCTCTCTCTCTCCGTCTCTCGCTCTCCCTCTCTCTCTCCGTCTCTCGCCCTCTCTCTTCATCGCTCGCTCCCCCTCTCTCTCTCCGTCTCTCGCTCCCCATCTCTCTCTCCGTCTCTCGCTCCCCCTCTCTCTCTCCGTCTCTCGCTCCCACTCTCTCTCTCCATCTCTCGCTCCCCCTCTCTCTCCGTCTCTCGCTCCCCTTCTCTCTCTCTCTGTCTCTCGCTCCCCCTCTCTCTATGTCTCTCGCTCACCCTCTCTCTCTCTCCGTCTGTCACTCCCCCCTCTCTCTCTCTCCGTCTCTCGCTCCCCCTCTCTCTCTTCGTCTCTCGCTCCCCCTCTCTCTCTCCGTCTCTCGCTCCCCCTCTCTCTCTCCGTCTCTCGCTCCCTCTCTCTCTCTCCGTCTCTCGCTCACCCTCTCTCTCTCTCTGTGTCTCTCGCTCCCCCTCTCTCTCCGTCTCTCGCTCCCCCTCTCTCTCCGTCTCTCGCTCCCCCTCTCTCTATGTCTCTCGCTCACCCTCTCTCTCTCTCCGTCTCTCGCTCCCTCTCTCTCTTTGCGTCTCTCGCTCACCCTCTCTCTCTCTTCGTCTCTCGCTCCCCCTCTCTCTCTCCGTCTCGCGCTCCCCCTCTCTCTCTTCGTCTCTCGCTCCCCCTCTCTCTCTCCGTCTCTCGCTCCCCCTCTATCTCTTCGTCTCTCGCTCCCTCTCTCTCTCTCTGTCTCTCGCTCCCCCTCTATCTCTTCGTCTCTCGCTCCCTCTCTCTCTCTCTGTCTCTCGCTCCCCCTCTCTCTCCGTCTCTCGCTCCCCCCTCTCTCTTCGTCTCTCGCTCCCTCTCTCTCTCTCCGTCTCTCGCTCCCCCTCTCTCTCTCCGTCTCTCGCTCCCCCTCTCTCTCCGTCTCTCGCTCCCCCTCTCTCTCCGTCTCTCGCTCCCCCCTCTCTCTTCGTCTCTCGCTCCCACTCTCTCTCCGTCTCTCGCTCCCCCTCTCTCTCCGTCTCTCGCTCCCACTCTCTCTCCGTCTCTCGCTACCCCTCTCTCTCCGTCTCTCTCTCCCACCACTCTCTCCGTCTCTCGCTCCCACTCTCTCTCCGTCTCTCGCTCCCCCTCTCTCTCCGTCTCTCGCTCCCACTCTCTCTCCGTCTCTCGCTCCCCCTCTCTCTCCGTCTCTCGCTCCCACTCTCTCTTCGTCTCTCGCTCTCCCTCTCGCTCTCCGTCTCTCGCTCACCCTCTCTCTCTCTCCGTCTCTCGCTCCCCCTCTCTCTCTTCGTCTCTCGCTCCCCCTCTCTCTCTTCGTCTCTCACTCCCTCTCTCTCTCTCCGTCTCTCGCTCCCCCTCTCTCTCTCCGTCTCTCGCTCCCACTCTCTCTCCGTCTCTCGCTCCCCCTCTCTCTCCGTCTCTCGCTCCCACTCTCTCTCCGTCTCTCGCTCCCCCTCTCTCTCCGTCTCTCGCTCCCCCTCTCTCTCCGTCTCTCGCTCCCACTCTTTCTCCGTCTCTCGCTCCCACTCTCTCTCTCCGTCTCTCGCTCCCCCTCTCTCTCCGTCTCTCGCTCTCCCTCTCTCTCTCCGTCTCTCGCTCACCCTCTCTCTCTCTCCGTCTCTCGCTCCCCCTCTCTCTCTTCGTCTCTCGCTCCCCCTCTCTCTCTCTCCGTCTCTCGCTCCCCCTCTCTCTCTTCGTCTCTCCCTCCCCCTCTCTCTCTCCGTCTCTCGCTCCCACTCTTTCTCCGTCTCTCGCTCTCCCTCTCTCTCTCCGTCTCTCGCTCCCCCTCTCTCTCCGTCTCTCGCTCCCACTCTCTCTCCGTCTCTCACTCCCCCTCTCTCTCCGTCTCTCGCTCCCACTCTTTCTCCGTCTCTCGCTCTCCCTCTCTCTCTCCGTCTCTCGCTCCCCCTCTCTCTCCGTCTCTCGCTCCCTCTCTCTCTCCATGTCTCGCTCCCCCTCTCTCTCTCCGTCACTCGCTCCCCCTCTCTCACTACGTCTCTCACTCCCCCTCTCTCTCTCACCGTCTCTCACTCCCTCTCTCTCTCTGCGTCTCTCGCTCACCCTCTCTCTCTCTCTGTCTCTCGCTCACCCTCTCTCTCTCTCCGTCTGTCGCTCCCCCTCTCTCTCTCTCTGTCTCTCGCTCCCCCTTTCTCTCTTTTTCCATCCCTCGCTCCCCGTCTCTCTCTCTCCATCTCTCGCCCCACCTCTCTCTCCGTCTCTCGCTCCCCCTCTCTCTCTTCGTCTCTCGCTCCCCCTCTCTCTCTTTGTCTCTCGCTCCCCCTCTCTCTCTTCGTCTCTCGCTCCCCCTCTCTCTCTCTCTCTCTCCCCCTCTCTCTCTCTCTCTCTCCGTCTCTCGCTCCCACCATCTCTCTCTCCCCCTCTCGCTCCCCCTCTATCTCTCCGTCTCTCTCTCTCTCTCCGTCTCTCACTCCCCCTCTCTCTCCGTCTCTCGCTCCCCCTCTCTCTCCGTCTCTTGCTCCTACTCTCTCTCCGTCTCTCGCTCCCCCTCTCTCTCCGTCTCTCGCACCCACTCTCTCTCCGTCTCTCGCTCCCCCTCTACCTCTTCGTCTCTCGCTCCCCCTCTCTCTCTCTGTCTCTCGCTCCCCCTCTCTCTCCGTCTCACGCTCCCACTCTCTCTACGTCTCTCGCTCCCTCTCTCTCTCCGTCTCTCGCTCCCCCTCTCTCTCCGTCTCTCGCTCCCACTCTCTCTCCGTCTCTCGCTCCCCCTCTCTCTCCGTCTCTCGCTCCCACTCTCTCTCCGTCTCTCGCTCCCCCTCTCCCTCTTCGTCTCTCGCTCCCCCTCTCTCTCTTCGTCTCTCGCTCCCTTTCTCCCTCTTCGTCTCTCGCTCTCCCTCTCTCGCTTCGTCTCTCGCGACCCCTCTTTCTCTCTCTCTGTCTCTCGCTCACCCTCTCTCTCTTCATCTCTCGCTCCCCCTCTCTCTCTCCGTCTCTCGCTCTCCCTCTCTCTCTCCGTCTCTCGCTCCCCCTCTCTCTCTCCGTCTCTCGCTCCCACTCTCTCTCCCCATCTCTATCTCCGTCTCTCGCTCCCCCTCTCTCGCTCCGTCTCTCGCTCCCACTCTCTCTCCCCATCTCTATCTCCGTCTCTCGCTCCCCCTCTCTCTCTTCGTCTCTCGCTCCCACCATCTCTCTCTCCCCCTCTCGCTCCCTCTCTCTCTCCGTCTCTCACTTCCCCTCTCTCTCTCCGTCTCTCGCTTCCCCTCTCTCTCTCCGTCTCTCGCTCCCCCTCTCTCTATTCTTCTCTCGCTCCCCCTCTCTCTCTTCATCTCTCGCTCCCCCTCTCTCTCTCTCCGTCTCTCGCTCTCCCTCTCTCTCTCCGTCTCTCGCCCTCTCTCTTCATCGCTCGCTCCCCCTCTCTCTCTCCGTCTCTCGCTCCCCATCTCTCTCTCCGTCTCTCGCTCCCCCTCTCTCTCTCCGTCTCTCGCTCCCACTCTCTCTCTCCATCTCTCGCTCCCCCTCTCTCTCCGTCTCTCGCTCCCCTTCTCTCTCTCTCTGTCTCTCGCTCCCCCTCTCTCTATGTCTCTCGCTCACCCTCTCTCTCTCTCCGTCTGTCACTCCCCCCTCTCTCTCTCTCCGTCTCTCGCTCCCCCTCTCTCTCTTCGTCTCTCGCTCCCCCTCTCTCTCTCCGTCTCTCGCTCCCCCTCTCTCTCTCCGTCTCTCGCTCCCTCTCTCTCTCTCCGTCTCTCGCTCACCCTCTCTCTCTCTCTGTGTCTCTCGCTCCCCCTCTCTCTCCGTCTCTCGCTCCCCCTCTCTCTCCGTCTCTCGCTCCCCCTCTCTCTATGTCTCTCGCTCACCCTCTCTCTCTCTCCGTCTCTCGCTCCCTCTCTCTCTTTGCGTCTCTCGCTCACCCTCTCTCTCTCTTCGTCTCTCGCTCCCCCTCTCTCTCTCCGTCTCGCGCTCCCCCTCTCTCTCTTCGTCTCTCGCTCCCCCTCTCTCTCTCCGTCTCTCGCTCCCCCTCTATCTCTTCGTCTCTCGCTCCCTCTCTCTCTCTCTGTCTCTCGCTCCCCCTCTATCTCTTCGTCTCTCGCTCCCTCTCTCTCTCTCTGTCTCTCGCTCCCCCTCTCTCTCCGTCTCTCGCTCCCCCCTCTCTCTTCGTCTCTCGCTCCCTCTCTCTCTCTCCGTCTCTCGCTCCCCCTCTCTCTCTCCGTCTCTCGCTCCCCCTCTCTCTCCGTCTCTCGCTCCCCCTCTCTCTCCGTCTCTCGCTCCCCCCTCTCTCTTCGTCTCTCGCTCCCACTCTCTCTCCGTCTCTCGCTCCCCCTCTCTCTCCGTCTCTCGCTCCCACTCTCTCTCCGTCTCTCGCTACCCCTCTCTCTCCGTCTCTCTCTCCCACCACTCTCTCCGTCTCTCGCTCCCACTCTCTCTCCGTCTCTCGCTCCCCCTCTCTCTCCGTCTCTCGCTCCCACTCTCTCTCCGTCTCTCGCTCCCCCTCTCTCTCCGTCTCTCGCTCCCACTCTCTCTTCGTCTCTCGCTCTCCCTCTCGCTCTCCGTCTCTCGCTCACCCTCTCTCTCTCTCCGTCTCTCGCTCCCCCTCTCTCTCTTCGTCTCTCGCTCCCCCTCTCTCTCTTCGTCTCTCACTCCCTCTCTCTCTCTCCGTCTCTCGCTCCCCCTCTCTCTCTCCGTCTCTCGCTCCCACTCTCTCTCCGTCTCTCGCTCCCCCTCTCTCTCCGTCTCTCGCTCCCACTCTCTCTCCGTCTCTCGCTCCCCCTCTCTCTCCGTCTCTCGCTCCCCCTCTCTCTCCGTCTCTCGCTCCCACTCTTTCTCCGTCTCTCGCTCCCACTCTCTCTCTCCGTCTCTCGCTCCCCCTCTCTCTCCGTCTCTCGCTCTCCCTCTCTCTCTCCGTCTCTCGCTCACCCTCTCTCTCTCTCCGTCTCTCGCTCCCCCTCTCTCTCTTCGTCTCTCGCTCCCCCTCTCTCTCTCTCCGTCTCTCGCTCCCCCTCTCTCTCTTCGTCTCTCCCTCCCCCTCTCTCTCTCCGTCTCTCGCTCCCACTCTTTCTCCGTCTCTCGCTCTCCCTCTCTCTCTCCGTCTCTCGCTCCCCCTCTCTCTCCGTCTCTCGCTCCCACTCTCTCTCCGTCTCTCACTCCCCCTCTCTCTCCGTCTCTCGCTCCCACTCTTTCTCCGTCTCTCGCTCTCCCTCTCTCTCTCCGTCTCTCGCTCCCCCTCTCTCTCCGTCTCTCGCTCCCTCTCTCTCTCCATGTCTCGCTCCCCCTCTCTCTCTCCGTCACTCGCTCCCCCTCTCTCACTACGTCTCTCACTCCCCCTCTCTCTCTCACCGTCTCTCACTCCCTCTCTCTCTCTGCGTCTCTCGCTCACCCTCTCTCTCTCTCTGTCTCTCGCTCACCCTCTCTCTCTCTCCGTCTGTCGCTCCCCCTCTCTCTCTCTCTGTCTCTCGCTCCCCCTTTCTCTCTTTTTCCATCCCTCGCTCCCCGTCTCTCTCTCTCCATCTCTCGCCCCACCTCTCTCTCCGTCTCTCGCTCCCCCTCTCTCTCTTCGTCTCTCGCTCCCCCTCTCTCTCTTTGTCTCTCGCTCCCCCTCTCTCTCTTCGTCTCTCGCTCCCCCTCTCTCTCTCTCTCTCTCCCCCTCTCTCTCTCTCTCTCTCCGTCTCTCGCTCCCACCATCTCTCTCTCCCCCTCTCGCTCCCCCTCTATCTCTCCGTCTCTCTCTCTCTCTCCGTCTCTCACTCCCCCTCTCTCTCCGTCTCTCGCTCCCCCTCTCTCTCCGTCTCTTGCTCCTACTCTCTCTCCGTCTCTCGCTCCCCCTCTCTCTCCGTCTCTCGCACCCACTCTCTCTCCGTCTCTCGCTCCCCCTCTACCTCTTCGTCTCTCGCTCCCCCTCTCTCTCTCTGTCTCTCGCTCCCCCTCTCTCTCCGTCTCACGCTCCCACTCTCTCTACGTCTCTCGCTCCCTCTCTCTCTCCGTCTCTCGCTCCCCCTCTCTCTCCGTCTCTCGCTCCCACTCTCTCTCCGTCTCTCGCTCCCCCTCTCTCTCCGTCTCTCGCTCCCACTCTCTCTCCGTCTCTCGCTCCCCCTCTCCCTCTTCGTCTCTCGCTCCCCCTCTCTCTCTTCGTCTCTCGCTCCCTTTCTCCCTCTTCGTCTCTCGCTCTCCCTCTCTCGCTTCGTCTCTCGCGACCCCTCTTTCTCTCTCTCTGTCTCTCGCTCACCCTCTCTCTCTTCATCTCTCGCTCCCCCTCTCTCTCTCCGTCTCTCGCTCTCCCTCTCTCTCTCCGTCTCTCGCTCCCCCTCTTTCTCTCTCTCCATCTCTCGCTCCCCCTCTTTATCTCTCTCCATCTCTCGCAGCACCTCTTTCTCTCTCTCCGTCTCTCGCTCCCCCTCTCCGTCTTCGTCTCTCGTTCCCCCTCTCCCTCTTCGTCTCTCGTTCCCCCTCTCTCTCTCAGTCTCTCGCTCCCCCTCTCTCTCTTCGTCTCTCGCTCCCCCTCTCTCTCTCCGTCTCTCGCTCCCCCTCTCTCTCACCGTCTCTCCCTCCCCTCTCTCTCTCTCTGTCTCTCGCTCCCACCATCTCTCTCTCCCCCTCTCGCTCCCTCTCTCTCTCCGTCTCTCGCTCCCCCTCTCTCTCTTCATCTCTTGCTCCCCCTCTCTCTCTCTCCGTCTCTCGCTCTCCCTCTCTCTCTCCGTCTCTCGCTCTCCCTCTCTCTCTTCATCTCTCGCTCCCCCTCTCTCCGTCTCTCGTTCTCCCTCTCTCTCTCCGTCTCTCGCTCTCCCTCTCTCTCTCCGTCTCTCGCTCTCCCTCTCTCTCTTCATCTCTCGCTCCCCCTCTCTCCGTCTCTCGTTCTCCCTCTCTCTCTCCATCTCTCGCTCCCCCTCTTTCTCTCTCTCCATCTCTCGCTCCCCCTCTTTCTCTCTCTCCATCTCTCGCTCCCCCTCTTTATCTCTCTCCATCTCTCGCAGCACCTCTTTCTCTCTCTCCGATACTCGCTCCCCTTCTCTATCTCTCTCTCTCTGCCTATCTCTCCGGCACTCGCTCCCCCTCTCTCTCTGCGTCTCTCGCTCACCCTCTCTCTCTCTCTCTGTCTCTCGCTCACCCTCTCTCTCTCTCCGTCTGTCGCTCCCCCTCTCTCTCTCTCCGTCTCTCGCTCCCCCTCTCTCTCCATCTCTCGCTCCCCCTCTCTCTCTCTCCATCTCTCGCTCCCCCTCTCTCTCTCCGTCTCTCGATCCCCCTCTCTCTCTCTCTCCGTCTCTCGCTCCCACCATCTCTCTCTCCCCCTCTCGCTCCCCCTCTCTCTCTCCGTCTCTCTCTCTCTCTCCGTCTCTCGCTCCCCCTCTCTCTCCGTCTCTCGCTCCCACTCTCTCTCCGTCTCTCGCTCCCTCTCTCTCTTTGCGTCTCTCGCTCACTCTCTCTCTCCGTCTGTCACTCCCCCCTTTCTCTCTCTCCGTCTCTCGCTCCCCCTCTCTCTCTCCGTCTCTCGCTCCCACTCTGTCCCTCTCTCGCTCCCCCTCTCTCTCCGTCTCTCGCTCCCACTCTCTCTCCGTCTCTCGCTCCCCCTCTCTCTCCGTCTCTCGCTCCCACTCTCTCTCCGCCTCTCACTCCCCCTCTCTCGCTCCGTCTCTCGCTCCCCCTCTCTCTCTCCGTCTCTCACTCCACATCTCTCTCTCCGTCTCTCGCTCCCCCTCTCTCTCTTCGTTTCTCGCTCCCACTCTCTCTCCATCTCTCGCTCCCCCTCTATCTCTTCGTATCTCGCTCCCCATCTCTCTCTCCATCTCTCGCTCCCCCTCTCTCTCTCTCCGTCTCTCGCTCCCCCTCTATCTCTTCGTCTCTCGCTCCCCCTCGCTCTCTTCATCTCTCGCTCCCCATATCTCTCTCCGTCTCTCGCTCTCTCTCTCTCTCTCTTCATCTCTCGCACCCCCTCTCTCTCTTCATCTCTCGCTCCCCCTCTCTCTCTCCGTCTCTCGCTCCCCATCTCTCTCTCCGTCTCTCGCTCCCCCTCTCTCTCTTCGTCTCTCGCTCCCCCTCTCTCTCTTCATCTCTCGCTCCCCCTCTCTCTCTCCGTCTCTCGCTCCCCATCTCTCTCTCTGTCTCTCGCTCCCTCTCTCTCTCTATGTCTCTCGCTCACCCTCTCTCTCTCTCCGTCTCTCGCTCCCTCTCTCTCTTTGCGTCTCTCGCTCACCCTCTCTCTCTCTCCGTCTGTCACTCCTCCCTCTCTCTCTCTCTCCGTCTCTCGCTCCCCCTCTCTCTTCGTCTCTCGCTCCCCCTCTCTCTCTTCGTCTCTCGCTCCCCCTCTCTCTCTTCGTCTCTCGCTTCCCCTCTCTCTCTCCGTCCCTCGCTCCCTCTCTCTCTCTCTTTGTCTCTCGCTCACCCTCTCTCTCTCTCTGTCTCTCGCTCCCCCTCTCTCTCTCCGTCTGTCACTCCCCCTCTATCTCTTCGTCTCTCGCTCCCTCTCTCTCTCTCGCTCACCCTCTCTCTCTCTCTGTCTCTCGCTCCCCCTCTCTCTCCGTCTCTCGCTCCCCCTCTCTCTCCGTCTCTCGCTCCCCCTCTCTCTCTCTGTCTCTCGCTCACCCTCTCTCTCTCTCTGTCTCTCGCTCCCCCTCTCTCTCTCCGTCTCTCGCTCCCCCTCTATCTCTTCGTCTCTCGCTCCCTCTCTCTCTCTCGCTCACCCTCTCTCTCTCTCTGTCTCTCGCTCCCCCTCTCTCTCCGTCTCTCGCTTCCCCTCTCTCTCCGTCTCTCGCTCCCCTGCTCTCTCTCCCCCTCTCTCGCTCCCCCTCTCTCTCTTCGTCTCACGCTCCCCCTCTCTCTCACCGTCTCTCCCTCCCCCCTCTCTCTCTTCGTCTCTCGCTCCCCCTCTCTCTCTCCGTCTCTCCCTCGCCCTCTCTCTCTTCGTCTCTCGCTCCCACCATCTCTCTCCCCCTCTCGCTCCCTCTCTCTCTCCGTCTCTCACTCCCACTCTCTCTCCCCATCTCTCTCTCCGTCTCTCGCTCCCCCTCTCTCTCTCCGTCTCTCGCTCCCACTCTCTCTCTCCATCTCTCGCTCCCCCTCTCTCTCTCCGTCTCTCACTCCCACTCTCTCTCCCCATCTCTCTCTCCGTCTCTCGCTCCCCCTCTCTCTCTCTGTCTCTCGCTCCCCCTCTCTCTCTCCGTCTCTCGCTCCCACTCTCTCTCTCCGTCTCTCGCTCCCCCTCTCTCTCTCCGTCTCTCGCTCCCCCTCTCTCTCTCCGTCTCTCGCTCCCACTCTCTCTCTCCGTCTCTCGCTCCCCCTCTCTCTCTTCGTATCTCGCTCCCCATCTCTCTCTCCATCTCTCGCTCCCCCTCTCTCTCTCCGTCTCTCGCTCCCCCTCTCTCTATTCTTCTCTCGCTCCCCCTCTCTCTCTTCATCTCTCGCTCCCCCTCTCTCTCTCTCCGTCTCTCGCTCTCCCTCTCTCTCTCCGTCTCTCGCTCTCCCTCTCTCTCTTCATCGCTCGCTCCCCCTCTCTCTCTCCATCTCTCGCTCCCCCTCTATCTCTTCGTATCTCGCTCCCCATCTCTCTCTCCATCTCTCGCTCCCCCTCTGTCTCTTCGTCTCTCGCTCCCCTGCTCTCTCTCTCCGTCTCTCGCTCCCCATCTCTCTCTCTCCATCTCTCCCTCCCCCTCTCTCTCTCCGTCTCTCTCTCCCCCTCTCTCTCTCCGTCTCTCGCTCCCCCTCTCTCTCTCTTGCTCCCTCTCTCTCTCTCCATCTCGCGCTCCCCCTCTCTCTCTCCCTGCGTCTCTTGCTCCCCCTCTCTCTCTCTCCGTCTCTCGCTCCCACTCTCTCTCTCCATCTCTCCCTCCCCCTCTCTCTCTCCGTCTCTCTCTCCCCCTCTCTCTCTCCGTCTCTCGCTCCCCCTCTCTCTCTCTTGCTCCCTCTCTCTCTCTCCATCTCTCGCTCCCTCTCTCTCTCTTGCTCCCTCTCTCACTCTGCGTCTATCGCTCCCCCTCTCGCTCCCACTCTCTCTCCGTCTCTCGCTCCGTCTCTCGCTCCGTCTCTCGCTCCCCCCCTCTCTCTCTCCGTCTCTCATTCCCCCTCTCTCTCTTTCCGTCTCTCACTCCCCCTCTCTCTCTCCGTTTCTCACTCCCCCTCTCTCTCTCCATCTCTCGCTCCCCCTATCTCTCTCTCCATCTCTCGCTCCCCCTCTCTCTCTCTCCGTCTCTCACTCCCCCTCTCTCTCCCCATGTCTCTCGCTCTCCCTCTCTCTCTCTCCATGTCTCTCGCTCCCCCTCTCTCTCTCTCTCCGTCTCTCTCTCCCCCTCTCTCTCTCCCTCTCTCGCTCCCCCTCTCTCTATCCCCCTCTCTCTCCATCTCTCGCTCCCCCTCTCTCTCTTCGTCTCTCGCTCCCCCTCTCTCTCTTCATCTCTCGCTCCCCCTCTCTCTCTCTCTCTCTCCGTCTCTCGATCCCCCTCTCTCTCTCTCTCCGTCTCTCGCTCCCACTCTCCGTCTCTCGCTCCCACTCTCTCTCCGTCTCTCGCTCCCCCTCTCTCTCCGTCTCTCGCTCCCCCTTCTCTCTCCGTCTCTCGCTCCCCCTCTCTCTCCGTCTCTCGCTCCCTCTCTCTCTCCGTCTCTCGCTCCTCCTCTCTCTCCGTTTCTCGCTCCCCCTCTCTCTCCGTCTCTCGCTCCCCCTTCTCTCTCCGTCTCTCGCTCCCCCTCTCTCTCCGTCTCTCGCTCCCCCTCTCACTCCGTCTCTCGCTCCCCCTCTCCCTCTTCGTCTCTCGCTTCCCCTCTCTCGCTTCGTCTCTCGCGACCCCTCTTTCTCTCTCTCCCGCTCTCTCTCACCGTCTCTCCCTCCCCCCTCTCTCTCTTCGTCTCTCGCTCCCCCTCTCTCTCTCCGTCTCTCGATCCCCCTCTCTCTCTCTCTCTCTGTCTCCGTCTCTCGCTCCCACCATCTCTCTCTCCCCGTCTCTCGCTCCCCCTCTCTCTCTTCGTCTCTCGCTCCCCCTCTCTCTCTCTTCGTCTCTCGCTCCCCCTCTCTCTCTCCGTCTCTCGCTCCCCCTCTCTCTCTTCGTCTCTCTCTCCCATCTCTCTCTCCGTCTCTCGCTCCCCCTCTCTCTCTCCGTCTCTCGCTCCCCCCTCTCTCTCACTCCGTCTCTCGCTTCCCCTCTCTCTCTCCGTTTCTCGCTTCCCCCTCTTTCTCTCCGTCTCTCACTCCCCCTCTCTCTCTCCGTCTCTCGCTCCCCCCTCTCTCTCCATCTCTCGCTCCCCCTCTCTCTCTCCGTCTCTCGCTCCCCCTCTCTCTCCGTCTCTCGCTTCCCCCTCTTTCTCTCCGTCTCTCACTCCCCCTCTCTCTCTCCGTCTCTCGCTTCCCCCCTCTCTCAATCTCCGTCTCTCGCTCCCCCTTCTCTCTCTCCGTCTCTCGCTCCGCCTTTCTCACTGCGTCTCTCGCTCCCCCTCTCTCCCTCCATCTCTCACTCCCTCTCTCTCTCTCCATCTCTCGCTCCCCCTGTCTCTCTCCGTCTCTCGCTCCCCCTCTCTCCCTCCATCTCTCACTCCCTCTCTCTCTCTCCATCTCTCGCTCCCCCTGTCTCTCTCCGTCTCTCGCTCCCCCCTCTCTCTCCGTCTCTCGCTCCCCCTCTTTCTCTCCATCTCTCGCTCCCCCTCTCTCTCTCTCACCCTCCCCCCTCTCTCTCTCCGTCTCTCGCTCCCCCCCCTCTCTCTCCGTCTCTCCCTCCCCCTCTCTCTCGCTCCCCCTCTCTCCCTCCATCTCTCACTCCCTCTCTCTCTCTCCATTCTCTCCATCTCTCGCTCCCCCTGTCTCTCTCCGTCTCTCGCTCCCCCCTCTCTCTCCGTCTCTCGCTTCCCCTCTTTCTCTCCATCTCTCGCTCCCCCTCTCTCTCTCTCACCCTCTCCCTTCTCTCTCTCCGTCTCTCGCTCCCCCCCTCTCTCTCTCCGTCTCTCCGTCTCTCCCTCCCCCTCTCTCTCGCTTCCCCTCTCTCTCTCCGTCTCTTGCTCCCCCTCTCTCTCACCATCTCTGTCTCCATCTCTGGCTCCCCCTCTCTCTCTCCATCTCTCGCTCCCCCTGTCTCTCTCCTTCTAACGCTCCCCCCTCTCTCAATCTCTCATTCCCCCCCTCTCTCTCTCCGTCTCTCGCTCCCCCTCTCTCTCTCTCCATCTCTCGCTCCCTCTCCGTCTCTCGCTCCCCCTCTCTCTCCATCTCTCGCTTCCCCTCTCTCTCTCCGTCTCTCGCTTCCCCCTCTTTCTCTCCGTCTCTCGCTCCCCCTCTCTCTCTCCGTCTCTCGCCCCCCCCTCTCTCTCTCCGTCTCTACCTTCCTCTCTCTCGCTCCTCCTCTCTCTCTGTCTCTATCGCTCCCCGTCTCTCTCCATCTCTCGCTCCTCCTCTCTCTCTCCATCTCTCGCTTCCCCTCTCTCTCTCCGTCTCTCGCCCCCCCCTCTCTCTCTCCGTCTCTCCCTTCCTCTCTCTCGCTCCTCCTCTCTCTCTGTCTCTATCGCTCCCCGTCTCTCTCCATCTCTCGCTCCCCCTCTCTCTCTCCATCTCTCGCTCCGCCTTTCTCACTGCGTCTCTCGCTCCCCCTCTCTCCCTCCATCTCTCACTCCCTCTCTCTCTCTCCATCTCTCGCTCCCTGTCTCTCTCCATCTCTCGCTGCCCCTGTCTCTCTCCATCTCTCGCTCCCCCTCTCTCTCTCCATCTCTCGCTCCCCCTCTCTCTCTCCATCTCTCGCTTCCCCTCTCTCGATCTCCGTCTCTCGCTCCCCCCCTCTCTCTCTCCGTCTCTCGCTCCGCCTTTCTCACTGCGTCTCTCGCTCCCCCTTTCTCCCTCCAACTCTCACTCCCTCTCTCTCTCTCCATCTTTCGCTCCCCTCTATCTCTCCGCCTCTCGCTCCCCTTCTCTCTCTCCATATCTCGCTCCCCTTCTCTCTCTCCATCTCTCACTCTCCCCTCTCTCTCTCCGTCTCTCGCTCCCCCTCTCACTGCGTCTCTCGCTCCCCCTGTCTCTCTCCGTCTCTTGCTCCTTCTCTCTCTCTCCGTCTCTCGCTCCCTCTCTCTCTCTCCGTCTCTCGCTTCCCCCCTCTCTCTCTCCGCCTCTCGCTCCCCTTCTCTCTCTCCATATCTCGCTCCCCCTCTCTCTCTCCGTCTCTCACTCCCCCTTGCACTCTCCATCTCTTGCAACCCCTCTCTCTCTCCATCTCTCGCTCCCTCTCTCTCTCTCCGTCTCTCGCTCCCCCTCTCTCTCTTCCTCTCTCCGTCTCTCACTCCACCTCGCGCTCTCCGTCTCTCGCACCCCCTCTCTCGCTCCCTCTCTCTCTCACCGTCTCTCGCTCCCCTGCTCTCTCTCTCCGTCTCTCGCTCCCCTGCTCTCTCTCTCCGTCTCTCGCTCCCCTGCTCTCTCTCTCCGTCTCTCGCTCCCCTGCTCTCTCTCCCCCTCTCTCGCTCCCCCTCTCCCTCTTCGTCTCTCGCTCCCCCTCTCTCTCTCCGTCTCTCGCTCCCCCTCTCTCTCTCCGTCTCTCGCTCCCACTCTCTCTCCCCATCTCTATCTCCGTCTCTCGCTCCCCCTCTCTCGCTCCGTCTCTCGCTCCCACTCTCTCTCCCCATCTCTATCTCCGTCTCTCGCTCCCCCTCTCTCTCTTCGTCTCTCGCTCCCACCATCTCTCTCTCCCCCTCTCGCTCCCTCTCTCTCTCCGTCTCTCACTTCCCCTCTCTCTCTCCGTCTCTCGCTTCCCCTCTCTCTCTCTCCGTCTCTCGCTCCCCCTCTCTCTATTCTTCTCTCGCTCCCCCTCTCTCTCTTCATCTCTCGCTCCCCCTCTCTCTCTCTCCGTCTCTCGCTCTCCCTCTCTCTCTCCGTCTCTCGCCCTCTCTCTTCATCGCTCGCTCCCCCTCTCTCTCTCCGTCTCTCGCTCCCCATCTCTCTCTCCGTCTCTCGCTCCCCCTCTCTCTCTCCGTCTCTCGCTCCCACTCTCTCTCTCCATCTCTCGCTCCCCCTCTCTCTCCGTCTCTCGCTCCCCTTCTCTCTCTCTCTGTCTCTCGCTCCCCCTCTCTCTATGTCTCTCGCTCACCCTCTCTCTCTCTCCGTCTGTCACTCCCCCCTCTCTCTCTCTCCGTCTCTCGCTCCCCCTCTCTCTCTTCGTCTCTCGCTCCCCCTCTCTCTCTCCGTCTCTCGCTCCCCCTCTCTCTCTCCGTCTCTCGCTCCCTCTCTCTCTCTCCGTCTCTCGCTCACCCTCTCTCTCTCTCTGTGTCTCTCGCTCCCCCTCTCTCTCCGTCTCTCGCTCCCCCTCTCTCTCCGTCTCTCGCTCCCCCTCTCTCTATGTCTCTCGCTCACCCTCTCTCTCTCTCCGTCTCTCGCTCCCTCTCTCTCTTTGCGTCTCTCGCTCACCCTCTCTCTCTCTTCGTCTCTCGCTCCCCCTCTCTCTCTCCGTCTCGCGCTCCCCCTCTCTCTCTTCGTCTCTCGCTCCCCCTCTCTCTCTCCGTCTCTCGCTCCCCCTCTATCTCTTCGTCTCTCGCTCCCTCTCTCTCTCTCTGTCTCTCGCTCCCCCTCTATCTCTTCGTCTCTCGCTCCCTCTCTCTCTCTCTGTCTCTCGCTCCCCCTCTCTCTCCGTCTCTCGCTCCCCCCTCTCTCTTCGTCTCTCGCTCCCTCTCTCTCTCTCCGTCTCTCGCTCCCCCTCTCTCTCTCCGTCTCTCGCTCCCCCTCTCTCTCCGTCTCTCGCTCCCCCTCTCTCTCCGTCTCTCGCTCCCCCCTCTCTCTTCGTCTCTCGCTCCCACTCTCTCTCCGTCTCTCGCTCCCCCTCTCTCTCCGTCTCTCGCTCCCACTCTCTCTCCGTCTCTCGCTACCCCTCTCTCTCCGTCTCTCTCTCCCACCACTCTCTCCGTCTCTCGCTCCCACTCTCTCTCCGTCTCTCGCTCCCCCTCTCTCTCCGTCTCTCGCTCCCACTCTCTCTCCGTCTCTCGCTCCCCCTCTCTCTCCGTCTCTCGCTCCCACTCTCTCTTCGTCTCTCGCTCTCCCTCTCGCTCTCCGTCTCTCGCTCACCCTCTCTCTCTCTCCGTCTCTCGCTCCCCCTCTCTCTCTTCGTCTCTCGCTCCCCCTCTCTCTCTTCGTCTCTCACTCCCTCTCTCTCTCTCCGTCTCTCGCTCCCCCTCTCTCTCTCCGTCTCTCGCTCCCACTCTCTCTCCGTCTCTCGCTCCCCCTCTCTCTCCGTCTCTCGCTCCCACTCTCTCTCCGTCTCTCGCTCCCCCTCTCTCTCCGTCTCTCGCTCCCCCTCTCTCTCCGTCTCTCGCTCCCACTCTTTCTCCGTCTCTCGCTCCCACTCTCTCTCTCCGTCTCTCGCTCCCCCTCTCTCTCCGTCTCTCGCTCTCCCTCTCTCTCTCCGTCTCTCGCTCACCCTCTCTCTCTCTCCGTCTCTCGCTCCCCCTCTCTCTCTTCGTCTCTCGCTCCCCCTCTCTCTCTCTCCGTCTCTCGCTCCCCCTCTCTCTCTTCGTCTCTCCCTCCCCCTCTCTCTCTCCGTCTCTCGCTCCCACTCTTTCTCCGTCTCTCGCTCTCCCTCTCTCTCTCCGTCTCTCGCTCCCCCTCTCTCTCCGTCTCTCGCTCCCACTCTCTCTCCGTCTCTCACTCCCCCTCTCTCTCCGTCTCTCGCTCCCACTCTTTCTCCGTCTCTCGCTCTCCCTCTCTCTCTCCGTCTCTCGCTCCCCCTCTCTCTCCGTCTCTCGCTCCCTCTCTCTCTCCATGTCTCGCTCCCCCTCTCTCTCTCCGTCACTCGCTCCCCCTCTCTCACTACGTCTCTCACTCCCCCTCTCTCTCTCACCGTCTCTCACTCCCTCTCTCTCTCTGCGTCTCTCGCTCACCCTCTCTCTCTCTCTGTCTCTCGCTCACCCTCTCTCTCTCTCCGTCTGTCGCTCCCCCTCTCTCTCTCTCTGTCTCTCGCTCCCCCTTTCTCTCTTTTTCCATCCCTCGCTCCCCGTCTCTCTCTCTCCATCTCTCGCCCCACCTCTCTCTCCGTCTCTCGCTCCCCCTCTCTCTCTTTGTCTCTCGCTCCCCCTCTCTCTCTTCGTCTCTCGCTCCCCCTCTCTCTCTCTCTCTCTCCCCCTCTCTCTCTCTCTCTCTCCGTCTCTCGCTCCCACCATCTCTCTCTCCCCCTCTCGCTCCCCCTCTATCTCTCCGTCTCTCTCTCTCTCTCCGTCTCTCACTCCCCCTCTCTCTCCGTCTCTCGCTCCCCCTCTCTCTCCGTCTCTTGCTCCTACTCTCTCTCCGTCTCTCGCTCCCCCTCTCTCTCCGTCTCTCGCACCCACTCTCTCTCCGTCTCTCGCTCCCCCTCTACCTCTTCGTCTCTCGCTCCCCCTCTCTCTCTCTGTCTCTCGCTCCCCCTCTCTCTCCGTCTCACGCTCCCACTCTCTCTACGTCTCTCGCTCCCTCTCTCTCTCCGTCTCTCGCTCCCCCTCTCTCTCCGTCTCTCGCTCCCACTCTCTCTCCGTCTCTCGCTCCCCCTCTCTCTCCGTCTCTCGCTCCCACTCTCTCTCCGTCTCTCGCTCCCCCTCTCCCTCTTCGTCTCTCGCTCCCCCTCTCTCTCTTCGTCTCTCGCTCCCTTTCTCCCTCTTCGTCTCTCGCTCTCCCTCTCTCGCTTCGTCTCTCGCGACCCCTCTTTCTCTCTCTCTGTCTCTCGCTCACCCTCTCTCTCTTCATCTCTCGCTCCCCCTCTCTCTCTCCGTCTCTCGCTCTCCCTCTCTCTCTCCGTCTCTCGCTCCCCCTCTCTCTCTCCGTCTCTCGCTCCCACTCTCTCTCCCCATCTCTATCTCCGTCTCTCGCTCCCCCTCTCTCGCTCCGTCTCTCGCTCCCACTCTCTCTCCCCATCTCTATCTCCGTCTCTCGCTCCCCCTCTCTCTCTTCGTCTCTCGCTCCCACCATCTCTCTCTCCCCCTCTCGCTCCCTCTCTCTCTCCGTCTCTCACTTCCCCTCTCTCTCTCCGTCTCTCGCTTCCCCTCTCTCTCTCCGTCTCTCGCTCCCCCTCTCTCTATTCTTCTCTCGCTCCCCCTCTCTCTCTTCATCTCTCGCTCCCCCT